>NW_023354083.1:0-263 GCF_001411555.2 Juglans regia
ATTTATTAGTTTTTTATAAAAAAAAAAAGAAAAAATTATTAATATATTAACATTAAATTACGTCAATATAATATTTACGTACGTAGAGACCTAACATGATTTCTCATTATTTAATTACCTGCATTATTAATGATGGATCCAGCTTGTTTTATCGTTCGTACATATATATATATATATATAGTACCCTTGTAATTTCCCTTCTAAAGTCATGAATTTGGTATTCAATTATGATCGATATATGGACCAAATACCATATATAATTA
>NW_023354084.1:0-204 GCF_001411555.2 Juglans regia
TTTAAAAAATATTACTTTGCCTTCTCATTTGTACCGCTCTATTTGACCACTTAGCAAAAAAATTTTTTTTTTACTTAATAATTAAGGATGTGATTTTAAGTATATTTTTTTAATTTTTAAAAATATTAAAATATATATATAAAAGAAATGCACACAGTAAGAGTGGGGCAGGATAGTAGCCTCACTCAATAATTAAAACACATC
>NW_023354085.1:0-399 GCF_001411555.2 Juglans regia
TAGTTTATATATGAAATATATAAACTATTTGTATATATATGAAATATATATGAAAATTGTATATATATATGAAATATATATACAAATAGTTTATATATTTAAATATATTTAAAAAATAAAAAAAATACACCAATACATTTAAAATCACTTTCTTAATCATTAAGTAAAAAAAAAAAAAGAATTTTGACCAGCAGTCAAATGGAGGTGTCATTTTGGAGAGACAAAGTAGTGTTTCTCTAAAGGGAGTTTTATTAGTCATTATCTATATATACTATATACTATATATTTTTTATTTTTAAAAAAATTAGTTTATTTTCATAAATTAATTAGGTTTTTTAACTTATTACATATTTGATAAAAATGATAAAAAAATAAAAAATAATAATATATAATATATAA
>NW_023354086.1:0-998 GCF_001411555.2 Juglans regia
AAATAATATTAGATATAATCATGAATTATATAAATATTACACATTTTTTTTACAGTAAAGTATAGTTTCTTATGAAAAAAATTATTATTATTTTCTCCGTATGAATCTCATGTATATATATATATATATATATTTTCAAATGTATATATCATTTTTTATTTTTTAATGGCCGTATTGTTTTCCTATCCAAAACAGTTGTTTGTTGGGAGCTGAAACAGTGCACTGCTCTGATACACCTGTCATTCCCAAGACAATGAAGTCCAGCTCAGCTGATTGCGATTCATACCAGTTTGACTTTGACTTGGAGTTAAAAAGATATAGGCCGTACACGTGGATAAACTGTAAATTCCACCGGGACATCTCCTGAATAATAAAGAATGGAAAATACTATGTCCACAGAATAATACAGTGGATATATACTGTCTAAAAATCTTCACAACTTCTTAATATTTTATACTTTATATTATTTTTAATTTTTATTATTTTTTTCTTTTATTAAATATTTATTATATAAATAATAAATAGAAAATTTAAAATTATTTAAAAAGAATAAACTCAAAAAAAATTTTAAAAAAATATTAAAAATTTAAAAAAATATGAAATATGTAGTGTAATAGAAGTTATATAGCAAATTTCATATACTATACGCATGCATGAGCTAATAATTAGGTGTCGTTTAGACTTGAGATGAGATGAATTAAGATAAAAAATAAAAAATAAATAAAAAATTATTATAATATTATATTTTTTATATTATTATAAATTTAAAATTTAAAAAAATTAAATTATTTATTATATTTTATGTAAAAATTTTTAAAAATTATAATAATTAAATGAGATAAATTAAAATAACTCTTATATCCAAACAAGGCCGCTTGACGACCATCTTACGAGGGGACCTATATATATACTTAACCATTGAAAAAATAAAAATATTTTTATTTTTATTTTTCTTTAATCATTTTTTAAATATACTTAACCATTGAAAAAATAAAAAT
>NW_023354087.1:0-375 GCF_001411555.2 Juglans regia
AAAATTGGAAGGGATATTTTTAGGCCTAACTAGGTATAGATAGGGGTGTAACCGGTTCGGTTTTGGACAAAATCTAGAACCGAACCGGTATGTACCAGTTTTATATTTTTCAAAACCGATTACGCACCGGTTATCCTCCTAAACCGGTACTTCTAGTTTTACAGGTTTCTGGTCCGGTCCGGTCCGTTTTTACCGGTTTTTTTAAAATGTAAGTTTCACAATTTGTCATTATAAATTTGTTTATAAAAAAAAAACTAATTTAAAAAATATTATTTTATACTTTTATTATAAGTTATATATTAGTATTAGTTATAAACTATATATTTAATATTAGTATTAGTTATAAACTTTTAGTGATTTAGTATTAACATTTTA
>NW_023354088.1:0-255 GCF_001411555.2 Juglans regia
TTGTAGGTATGCAACACAGGAACCCTTCGGTAGCCCAACATGCTATTCACACGAGGAGCAAAAATGAGGAGGAGCACGCCTAACAGTTCGATGCACAAGCACGGGGCCTGTCAAGACATACAACCTTGTCACCCCTCACACGCCGTTACGTCCGCCAGACCACAACATCAAACAAATTGAACCACACCCCAACCAAGCACAAGGCTAGCTGAGCGTGTGGAAGCATTGTGTGGTGTCGAGCCTGCCCCGCTAGGC
>NW_023354089.1:0-261 GCF_001411555.2 Juglans regia
TAGGGGTGTAACCGGTCCGGTCCGGTCCGGTTTTGGATAAAATCTAGGACCGAACTGATATGTACCGGTTTTATATTTTTCAAAACCGATTACGCACCGATTACCCTCCTAAATGGGTACTTCCGGTTTTACCGGTTTCCGGTCCGGTCCGGTCCGATTTTCCGGTTTTTTAAAAATATAAATTTCACAATTTGTCATTAAAAATTTGTTTATAAAAAAAAAAAAAATTGATTTAAAAAAAACTGTTTTATACTTTTATTA
>NW_023354090.1:0-1489 GCF_001411555.2 Juglans regia
AAAGTAAAAGCTTGTTATGAAAAACTAAAGAATCCAATAAACAAGCTGTAACAAAGTTGAAAAAATTAAAATTGTTTATTATATTTTGTATGAAAATTTGATAAAGTTATAATATTAATGAGATAAGATAAAATGAAACCATCTCTAAATCCAAACATTAGAAGGAGATTGCTTATTTCAGTACGATTTAAACTCAATTCATCTGTACAGAATTTTCATGTTACCTGAACTTTCAGAAAAATAAGTCATAATAGATACTCTTAAAAATTTTGTTACAATTAGCTAAACATGAAAACGGAGAAAAATAAGTCATAACAGATACTCTTAAAATTAAAAATTAATAAGGAAAAAATAATGTGTCATACTGATGAAACCTTGGCCCTAAGATCAGTACCTTTTTCATCCAAATATTTTGATATTTATGTTTGTAAATAATCTTAAAAACGAATTTCAAAATACTCTCATCTCATCTCATCTAATCATTATAACTTTTACAAATTTTTAAACAAAATATAATTAAAAAATTCAATTTTTTTAAATCCTAAAATAAAGATTATGTTAAATAATTATATTTTAACAATATTTTCTTCAAATTTCATCTTATCTCAATTGAACCAAACTTAACTCACTATTCAAACCTTTCGTAAAGCGATACAACATCAGGCTGGTTTGGATTGGAAATGGGATATCAATCCATCTTATCTCATTG
Source organism: Juglans regia (assembly GCF_001411555.2). NCBI lineage: Eukaryota > Viridiplantae > Streptophyta > Magnoliopsida > Fagales > Juglandaceae > Juglans > Juglans regia. The sequence continues at coordinate 710 of NW_023354090.1, forward strand.
TTATAACTTTTACAAATTTCACTCAAAATATAATAAATAATTTAACTTTTTTAATTTTAAAATAATAATAATATTAAAAAATAATATTTTATTTAACTTTTAATTTTTATCTCAATTTTATTTTATCTCATCTCATCTCAAATTATTGTTTAAAACAAACATCAATAAAATTGAGTTACGCTTCACTTGATAAAAAGAAGGAAAAAAACTACTTTGTCCTCTTAATTGTACCGTTCCATTTGACCATTTAGTAAATGTTTTTTTATTTAGTGATTAAATAAATGATTTTAAATATATTAAAATTTTTTATTTTTTAAAAATATTTAAATATATAAAAAAATGTGAACAAAAAATATGAGTATTGCTAGAGCCACTACTGGTATATATATGTTTTTTGATGTGTTTTTTTTACAATTATTTTTTATAGAAATTTTTTTAATATTTTTAAAAATAAAATAAATTTATAATATTATTAAAAAATACTTATTTAATCATAAAGTAAAAAAGAATTATTAAAAAATACTTCCTTAATTATGAAGTAAAATAAAAAAAAATTTTACTTCATAATTAAAGAAATATTTTTTTAATAATAATATTTTTATTTTTATTTTTTTTAATATTTAAAATTATTAAAAAAATTTATATAAAAATAATTATAAAAAAAAATATCAAAAAATACATGATAGTGACTCAACGAAAGCCACCAGCGGTCCAGCGGTGGCTCTATCATTTTTCAAAAAAAAAATACGGTAAACTTGAGCAAAAAATCTTCACAACCTC
>NW_023354091.1:0-571 GCF_001411555.2 Juglans regia
TTTTTTTGTAGTTGCGATACACCATGGCTCACATAAAAAAATATTTTATGATAGATGTATCAAGAAGTTTAAACATACATTGGACAAAGAAACTTAATGAACTATTAATTTTTCTTTGGAGAAAATCAATTTGTAAGTTGAGTTACTGGTATATCAAATATATTGTGCTGACGTAGATCATCATTACCATTCATGATAAGGATGCCTGACATATTAAATCTATTATATTCCTCGCTTGTATCCTTAACTTGCTTTCTGTTCTTTCTCATTTTTCTCTTTTTTTCTATCTCTTCATTTTTTTTCCCTTTTACATCTTCTTTTTCCTTATTTCATCTTTGTCACTTCTTCCTCTCACCTTCTGTTGTTCCTAGTGGGATCCCTTTGATGAGCTGTGCTTTGTTTAATATAGTTTTAGATATTTTATCTCATTCAGGATCAGTCACCCTCAAGAAGTATTTTGTTCATCACACTAAGTACTTTGGTATGTACTGTCCATGATGTTTGGTATTGGCAATGCAATGGATGATTTCTTTTTTTGCAATTACGATACATCATGGCTCCCATAAAAAAC
>NW_023354092.1:0-2197 GCF_001411555.2 Juglans regia
GCTTGTATTTCTGACTTGTTTTGTAACACCCCGTATTTTAATGTATTTTTATTGAATGATTATTTTTATTTTATTCAAAAAATTATTCTCTTGTTTTAAAATTATTGGATTTTTGATTGGGTTATTTTTATGATTTTTAATTGGTAAAAATTAATTTTTATGTGCCTTCTTAATATTTATTTATTATTGTGCATTTAAATTGCTTTTCATATTTAATTAATTACTGTAGGATTTAATTATTTCAATTTGACTTTACCATTACGTTTAAATTATTTTATTTAACTTGTAGTTTCGAAATCGTTTCCGTTGGATCTTTTTTGTGACCCAAGTTATGAGGATTGGACCTCATTTCTTTTCCCTCTATTTTTCTTTTCTCTTTATTTTCTTTTCTTCTTTATTTCTCCTTCGGCCCTCTCTCCCGCGCGAACTGCTCCCCCTCCCTCTCTCCGTCCGTTTCCTTCTTCACCACCCAGCGCCGCCGTGAGCCGGCGGTGGCCGTCACCGCCCAGCCTGTTAGCTTCCCCAGCCGCCGGCGACCCTACCCCACCAACCTCAGCTCCATTCGCGCCGCCGTTAGCCACCACGAGCCCATTGAAGCCACGGCATTCTTTTCGCTGTTGTGCCGCCGTCGCACCACCATTGGCCACCATCTTCACACCACTTCATCCTCGACCTCTTGGCAACCCATTGGACCCAACCCCAGCTCCGATCCGTCACCGGTGAAGCACATCCAACTCCATTTCCGTTTTGGGTATTTTTGGCCTTAAACCACCCCTTGTGCTGCCATCCACGGCCAACCACCACCACCACTAGCTTCACCGACCTCCCTAGGCCCTACCCCTTATACACATCTAGATGTGTCTTCGTTTACCTCCGTTGAAAAGTGGGTATCTGTGACCCACGGCCACAGTGTATTTTACACTGTTCTGCAGTTGTTTTTCCACTTCTTGCAGTTTCGTGATCCTCCAGAAATTATTATATAGCACTGTAAGTATTTTCCAAAGAATTCTTGTGAATTTAATGTATTTTTTTGCACTAACGCATTTCACTGTATTTGGTTGAGCATGCCGGATTGAGTCCTAGGAGTACGGGGGTCGGATGGATTGTTGATTGGAGTTGGTTGTGTGATTGATTGGGTTGGTAATTGTTGGTTTGGATATTGTGTTGTTCATGTACATTGCATTTTGCACGCATGATCATGTTTGTAAAGGAAAACTGGATTTTTGTGTATTGCATTCATGTTCATGTGTTTATGAAAACTGGGTTTTCATGTGACAATGGATTTTGGGAACGTGTGTATCACGACCCCAAGCCGAGATGAGGCATTATCTCGGTGGAGCTCCTCTGGTTACTCGGGAGCGGAATATACTGAGTAACATCCCTTGGATTGTCGTTGGGCGACAATGGGATCGGATGAGATGGTCTCGTGCCGACTCCGTGGTCCTTCTGCTGGCGGGGGCTAGAGGATGTATAGCCATAAACGCGGTGGGCGTGGAACTAGGCATCGCTTGTTGCGTAGTGGGTGCTTGGCCATGAACGCACTGGGCGAGGAACTGGGCATCGCTACGAAGCCAGGACGTGCGGATGGTCCCTAGAGGAGACTATGGTGCATATGGTAATAACGGATTAATTGGCTATTTTCTGGGAAAATAGTGTGTTGGATTTTGTGTAAATCATTTTCTGGAAAAATATTTTACGGATGTTTTGGGCCAACTGGGATTTTGGCATGTGTTGGAAAATAATCATTTTCGGAAAAAATGATGTTTTGAAGAAAAATGCATATTTCTTCATATGCATGCATGTTGGTTGCATTAAATGCATTTTATTCATGAGGATTATTTGGATTATACTTACCTGCGGTACCATATTTGGTAACGCAGATTTTGATGCAGATGAGGAGGATGAGGGCGAACCTGAGGAGATGGCTCCTCCCGATGAGTGATTTGGGATCACTTGCTTGGTTATCTTATTTTATTGTATTGTATTTTAATTTTGGATGACTATATAACTACTTTTTAAACCTCTACTAGTACTTAGTTGACTAATCCACTACGTTGTTTTTGTACACGGTTACATGTACACACACTTGGCACTTTCGTTGGGATGCGTGACCTTGTTGTCATCATCCTGGCGTCTCGATTCCTGTGTTTCCTTACATGGGGGTCGGGGGCGCCACATGCTTTCCTCCCCTTTTCTC
>NW_023354093.1:0-594 GCF_001411555.2 Juglans regia
TTTCTTGAAGCCTTGTTGCTTGGGGACCATTAAGACCTTATTAATTCAGAACCTACTAATTAATTAGTGATCTATTCGATACGATATTAAAAATCAAAATTTAAAAAAAAAATGGAATACATGTTTAAACTATCAAAACAAAATGTATAATTTTTTAACAAATAAGAGAAAATATCAAATAATCTCGTGAAGAGTATTTGATCACAATGAAGTCGATGAGAAGAAGCTAGCTAGCTTTTATATCCTGTTTTATAGTAAAGATGCAATTGAAACGACTATCGACAAGATTCCCAAAAGAAAAAAGAGAATAGATTTCGTAAACAACGTAGAATAGAGGCAACATGAAAGGAATATTGTAGAGATTTCAGACCCAAACAACACAAATAAACATACATAAGTGCTTACAAGATGCAAACTTACACTACCTTTTGTGATTGGAATTATGTGCTTAAAACGTGGGGGGCGGCAGAAAATTAGGCTTCGAAAGCCACCCTGCCCCTTCATTTTTGCCACATTTGTTGACTTCCTACACACACACACACACACACACACACACACACACACACATATATATATATATATATATATATATAT
>NW_023354094.1:0-485 GCF_001411555.2 Juglans regia
TTTCAATCCGAAATTTGTGCTTCAAATTTAGGGGTTTCAATCGAAACCCCTAACTCAATTTAGGGTTTCGGATTGAACCCCTAAATTGATTTAGGGGTTCAATCCGAAACCCTAAATTGAGTTAGGGGTTTCGATTGAAACCCCTTAATTTTCAATTTTGGGGTTTCAATTGAAACCCCTAACTCAATTTAGGGGTTTCAATTGAAACCCCCTCAATTTAGGGTTTCGGATTGAACCCCTAAATTGATTTAGGGGTTCAATCCGAAACCCTAAATTGAGTTGAAACCCCTTAATTTTCAATTTTTGGGTTTCAATTGAAACCCCTAACTCAATTTAGGGGTTTCAATTGAAACCCCTAAAATTGAGGGGGTTTGAAACCCCTAACTCAATTTAGGGGTTTCAATTGAAACCCCTAACTCAATTGAGGGGTTTCAATTGAAACCCCTAATCAGTTGAGGGGGTTTCAATCCGAAACCCCAAATCAA
>NW_023354095.1:0-211 GCF_001411555.2 Juglans regia
ATATTAAAAAAAATTAAAAAAAAAAAATATAGCGGGACTAGAAGCGGTGAGCGTAGATTTACTTGCCTTAAGACGAGCATTTTGCTACTCATGCGAGAGTGACTGTCAACCAGATCATTAAAAAGGTCCCTCGATCTCTCCCAAGGAAATAAACTTGACGACTCATGGATATGGACCTTAGATAAGAACGGATATAACTCTGGTAAGCAAA
>NW_023354096.1:0-408 GCF_001411555.2 Juglans regia
ACTTACTTAAGCATGGTTCAAAGTCAAATAAAAAGTACAAAAAACCAGACTTTCTCCTGCACTTGCTAATTGCTATTTTTTGGGTCAACGCATTAAAAGTAAAAAATTTAATTTACTTTTAATTGTTTGTTACAAAGAAAATTAAACCCGTAACGTTCAATTAATTAATTTTGGTTCTTATGTAAGCAATTTTAATTAAGGCAACATGATATGAAGGGATGAAAGTATCTAATAATATTTAGCAATGCATGTTTTATTTTTATTTTTATTATTTTTTATTTTTTTAATTATGAACATAGAAATGAGAGAAAACTGGCAGTCTTGCTGGGCACGATAACTCTTTACTCACACGATTCAAGGTTTTTCACCTGCTTCTAAAATTTGAACTAACAAATTAAATAGCAACAT
>NW_023354097.1:0-210 GCF_001411555.2 Juglans regia
ACAGCGCGCACTAACTTTTTGGGTGCAAAAAATAACTACGACCAAAAAGCTTTCTTAAATGTCGGACTCTTTTTAGCTAGCCATCGTAGATCACCGGGAACTCGTAACAGTCGCCGGAAAATCCAGAATGAAGCCAACCCGAAATCAGAAACTACAGAAAAAAAAAAAAAAAAAAAAAAAAAAAAAAAAAAAAAACAAACACACAAAAAG
>NW_023354098.1:0-270 GCF_001411555.2 Juglans regia
AAGCATGTTGCAAAGGAGGCATCCAAACAAATAGGCCCAACCGCCATGGGGTAGACTAGAGCACACGAGGGCTAGCCAACGTGAGAAAGCCCCTAGCACGACCGCTTGCCCCCATCAACAAGCCCATGCGTGGCACTAGGTGCCACCAAATCCGTCCCTAAAGCACAAGCTTGTTGCTAGAAAGCAATCGAGAATGTAGGAATCACCCCCACGAAAACGAGCCCAAAAAACGGTCGTCGGGACATGGTCGGCCGGCGGCGGCCGCCGCCA
>NW_023354099.1:0-276 GCF_001411555.2 Juglans regia
AAATAGTCGCTGGTAATATTAAGGTGCGGCGATTATCTCCGAATTTGATACCATCAATTTCGGCGTTTGATTATACACTTTGTGGCGACAGATTATCGTTGCAATTGATAATAATTACGGCGAGTTTTTAAAGTCGACGAAACCGTTCTAAATTGGCTTGAGGATATCGTCGACTCGGCGGCGATTCAGAAATCGCCGAGATGAATCAATTGTAGCGAGAAGTATGGGTATTTCCGGCGGTTTTGACCGCCAGAAATGACCCTTTTTCTTGTAGTG
>NW_023354100.1:0-1327 GCF_001411555.2 Juglans regia
TGTTGCTGGCCCCTAGGAGTTTCCGCTTCTACCCTATCCAACCTTTCGTGAATAGGTTCTAATTCAGCCCTCAACATACGCCTCATCTCCCCTAACATCGCTTGATTATTAGACATATTTTAAAATCTGCAAACAAAGTTAGAATCCTCACAAGCACTCCCTCACATGTTTCACTCAAGAATTGATACACTTGCACTCGTGTTTTCACTCTAAACGGCTTTTACCCCCTCATATGGTCTCACACACTCTTGCATTTTTCCACTCTTCTGTGTCTTCTTTAGTTCTTTATCGAACTTCAAGAAACTCATTCAAAATAATCCTGCAACAATTCAGAAAATAAACAACCAAAACTCATCAAAAGTTCAAGTACTTGAATAAGGTGAGATACAAGATTGAAAGGAAAAAGCTTTCTTACTGGAATCGTGTACCCTTTTTTTTTTTTAATGTCTTTTTCGTTTTTTTTTTTTCACAGCAAAGAACAGGAAATAAAACGAAAATAAAAGATAGACAAACTTATCTTAGAATCAAAGCTCTGATACCAAAATGATATGAACTCCAGCATGGACAATGAAGTAGAAGAGAATCAATGGAACGACACTACAAGCAATTGACAAACTTAGAGATGCAGGAAACCCTAGAATTTTGAAACCCTAGGTGATGCAAATTTCAGCAAAATGCAAAACCTTAAGAATTTTGGCAGCCGACTTTTTGTTTCTAGTTTTTTTTTTTTTTGGCAACCCTAGAATAATGAAGCCCTAGAATTAAATTTAAGGATGCTAGAATTTAAAGATAGAAGCAGACCTGATTGGAAAGCTCGCTCTGAATACCAAATGATATGAACCCGCGGGAATGAATTCCCTTGAATCCACAGTTAATTTGAAAACTCCCTAAGAAAGCCAAAATCAAGTTAATGGATGGAGAACCTAGATCCGATGAGAACTCGTTTCAAGAACCTAGATTATATTAAAATCTAGACCCGTTGAAGAATCTGTCTCAAGAACCCAGATTACAAAAGAGGAACGCCACAAAGGTTGTGATTTACCTTTGATAAGTTCAAAAGTTCAATTAAGAACAAGAGGAGATAAACTCAACTCACAATGAATAAATTCATCAAATTTCATAAACTTCATAAACTGATTAGGATGAGGCTACATAGAGTATTTAAAGCAAAACATAATGAAACCCTAGCCAAAATAAACCCCCATCTACCAAAAGTGCCCCTGGATGAACAGTGCCACGGCTACAGTAACCCTAACCCTAATTCAATAAAATAATAACTTTCCCAACATGCCCTTGCATAGGCCCCATTCAGTGCTACCCATAATAA
>NW_023354101.1:0-243 GCF_001411555.2 Juglans regia
GAGAGTGCTCTTAGGACATCATTATTCAACCTTTTAAACCTTGGGATTTTGATTGGGCCAAGAAAAATTGATTTTAGGCTTGATAGCATCTCAAACCCTAACCAAACCCCATTTAAACCCCAATTTGAAGCCCACTTGATGGGGCCCACCAAGGCCCACGAAATTGGCCACCTTGGCAAAGCTTCTTAGAGAAGTTTCCTCCCCCACATGGCAGACCATCCACTGCCATTGGCTGCACCCAAT
>NW_023354102.1:0-355 GCF_001411555.2 Juglans regia
CTAGTGGTGGCTAAAAAGCACGTTTGCCATGTCTGGTTAATTAAAAAATAATAATAATAATAATTTCTAATATTAAAATAATTTAATATATATGAATAAAATTATTATTTATTTATATTCATCATTTATTATGAAATTTAAATTATATTAAAAATTTAAATTAATTATATAGTTTTTTTCTATTAAAAATATTCAGTAAAACTTTCTATTAAAAATATTTTCTATTAAAAATATTCAGTAAAACTTTATCATTTACTTAATGATGAAAAATTAATATTTTATAAATTAAAGTTAATTTTAAGTGTATGGTAGAATATTTATATTTTAGTTATTTGTTTTATGTTAGTTTAAATCA
>NW_023354103.1:0-661 GCF_001411555.2 Juglans regia
GAGAGAGAGAGAGAGAGAGAGAGAGAGAGAGAGAGAGAGAGAGAGAGAGAGAGAGAGAGAGAGAAGGGTTTGTGGGGAGGAAATCGGCGTGGGGAAGGTCATCGGTGACTGGGCTAAGTGGTGGCGCGACAATGGCTGCCAGCAGTGTTGGGAAGAGCCGAGGAGAATAGAGATCGAGAGGGAGAGGGGCGTGCGGCTGGAGGGAGGGAAGAGAGAGAGGGAAGAGGGAAAAGTGAGGAGAAAAGCTAGGGTTTGGGGCTTTAAATCTCAACCCTTCATCTTGAGTCTCCAAATTTAATCAAACGATGGAGGTCAAAATACTGAAAATAAACTAACTTAAAATAGATAATTAAAATGTAAATATCATATCAAATATTTAAAATCAACTTTAATTGATAAAATACTAATATCTCATCATTAAATAAATGATAAAGTTTTGCTAAATATTTATAAGAGAGTAAAACAATCTAAATAATTAAAGTTTTTAACATAATTTAAATCTCATAATATTCTTCATTAACTAAAATCATTTAGATAAAATGATTTTATACAATTATAATATTTGTAGGGTCTCCAAAATATATGAAGTTTACTTTAATAATGAAAAAACGTGAAAGCAACATATGAATAAAAGATTATGTATTTTTTCAGTGCTCTCTGA
>NW_023354104.1:0-427 GCF_001411555.2 Juglans regia
TAAATAACCTGCAACTTAGGTTCGTTTGGATTGTAAGATGAGATGAGTTGAGATAGTTTGTAACTAGTAGTGAAATTATTAGTTGAAATGAAGTGAGATGGTTTCTTCTCACCTCTGTATCCAAATGGGTCATAAAACAAGAAAGCCTTGTTTGTTTTTCAAAAACATCTCATCTCATCTCACCTCATCATTACAACTTTTCCAAATCTCCACACAAAATAAAATAAACAATTCAACTTTTTCAAATCCCAAAACAACAATAATATTAAAAAATATATTCTAACAATACTTTATTCAACTTTTTAACTTTAATCTCAACTCATATCATCTCATCTCTGAAAACAAACGAGCCTAGAAGGTTCAGTGGGAATGCCTCTGATGATTAAGTTAGAGAGGAATAAACTTTTTCTAATTGCAAAATTCAAGA
>NW_023354105.1:0-549 GCF_001411555.2 Juglans regia
GCATAATCTATGACTGTATTTAACATTACTCTTACCATAAAAGTATTTTTATAATAAAATAGATCTACTGTATCTCATTAAGTTACGTCAGTTTGTGAATTTATTTTTATAAAATCTTTTTATATTTATATCACTTCTCATAATTTATTAAATGAATCATCACTTGTGACGAAAGAAAGAACGTCATGATTACAACTTAAGACTTATTGGCATTGTTGGCAATAACAATATCAAAAACCAAAACTCACCTTGTCCTAAAACCCCATCTCTAAAGACACCTTGGAGGTTACAATTTTTCTTTCAATTTCATTATGCACAAATGCCCTAAGAAAATATGCCTAACGTAAAAAGTAATGTTTGATTTATATACAAAAAAAAGTCTACACATTGATGTGATTTAATCTGATCTATCAGATCCTTAAACTCTTTTTGTAATAAAGGAGATGTGACGCATTATATAAATTACACCATTATGTTAAATTTCTTGTGTAAGATTTGTGTATAGACCTAACACCTCCGAGTATGTTAAATATTTTATATTTCTTTTAA
>NW_023354106.1:0-491 GCF_001411555.2 Juglans regia
TCGATAGTGTTTGTTGACGTCAAACAATGATGCTACATCTTGGTAGCGGCTAAAGGTTGTGAACACATTGAAATGATTTATGGGTAGTCAAGCATTGTTCTGAGTTTTTTAAACTCAAGAGGGTTCGAAAATACTTGATCTTGATGCGATCAAATGAGTCTAGGATATGACCAAACACTTTAGGGATGTTACTATGCTGGTCTTCTCTGGGAGAGATTTGGTGTGTGTACTCCCTCCTTTCTACAGATGTGCTTGGTGGTCGCACGACCTATTTATTTGTATGAACAAGATTGAGAACATTAGAGAGATGCTGACCTGGGGTCATGCCCACTGTGTGCGAGTGGGAGATGTTAGATGGAGGGGCGCCCACGTGGGGCTGACCCCCTCCTACAGTGTAACGCATGGCTCCTTTAAAAATGCAATTGAAGGCTTAAGGCCAACCAATTGTGTTTTGGCACCATCTGATACACAAAAAGAAAACTCTCTCTCTC
>NW_023354107.1:0-423 GCF_001411555.2 Juglans regia
GTCGGCTGTACTCATCATGTGATGATCAAGTCAATAAATATATATATACTTAGGGTTAAAATATCAAATTAATAGAGACTCGAGAGAGCTTGAGAGAGGAGGCATGCATTTCATGTATTGCATAACTAATTTAATTATTGTGGAGTGACCCTTCTCTCAAGATTGTCACGAATTATTACATTTTGATGGTTAATTGCCACATGACAAGCTATATTAATCGTCTGGTTAAGAGTTAGCTAATTTTTAACCGGTAAATATATGCAATTTTATGCTATGCAATGAAAATGATCAGATTTATGAGTATGGCTGATCATTAACCAACTATCTTCTGATCTTTATTTGATTATCGATTCTTTTGATTGATTTGTCCAATTAATCTAAAAATGAGAGTCTGATATTAATTGGGACTTCATCACATGTCAA
>NW_023354108.1:0-246 GCF_001411555.2 Juglans regia
CCATGCGCGGCACTAGGTGCCACCAAATCCGTCCCTAAAGCACAAGCTTGTTGCTAGAAAGCAAGCGAGAATGTAGGAATCACCCCCACGAAAGCGAGCCCAAAAAACGGTCGTCGGCCGTCAAACCCCATGGAAGCGAGGCCAGCATCATCCGGATACCCCCGAGAGCAACAATGTGCGTAGCACTGGGTGCCATAACACCATCCGCCGTGCACAAGCATGTTGCAAAGGAGGCATCCAAACAAA
>NW_023354109.1:0-1334 GCF_001411555.2 Juglans regia
TAGGCATAGCCAGTGGATCATGGGACAACATAGGCATCGGAATATTCATTAGGACAGATTTAAGAGGTAAGATGAAAATTTTATATTTTATTTTAATATTTAAAATATTATATTTTAGTATTATTATTGTATTAGAATTTAAAAAAATTGAATTGAAATTTAAAAAAATTGAATTGTTTATTATATTTTATATGGAAATTTGAAAAAAGTGTAATGATGAGATGAGATGAGATGAAAATTTTATGTCTCATCCCACCTCCCAAACCTCCATAAGACTCTTTAAATGATAAAAGTGTTTTATTTTATTTTATTATTATAATTTTTTTAAAATTTTTATATAAAATATCATAATTAATTAAATTCTTTTAAATTTTAAAATAATATTATTTTTTTTAATTTTTAATTTTTATTTTAATTCACTATACAAACCACACCTAAAACAAAATGATGTTTACAACTTTTAAGAGGGATATAGTACTGTCAAGCACCCAAAAGAACCATGGGTTATCTACTTAATTCTGATGGATGAGTTTGCCACGCATAAAAAATTGAGCAATACTGTACAATCTTTTCAATATCTACATATTATATTTTTTTAAATTTTTATAATTTTTTTTAGTTTATTCTTTTTAAATTAATTTAATTCTTTATTCATTATTCATATATTAAATATTTGATAAAAGAAAAAAATAATAAAAATTAAAAAAAATATGATATGTGAAAATTGTATGAATAGTATGAAGTTGTATAGATTTTTTTAAAAAAATTTTCTCAGTCACTATTCACCATTCACATCTTAATATCTTACATTCTATAAAAAAGTTATAAATATAAAATTTGAGAATGAATTGTAATTGATACATATCATTACTCTTGCCACATATATTGTTCTGTTTTTTTTTTTTTAATCAACCACATTTATTGTTCGATCGGCCATTGCAGTCATCTTTTTGGTCCTTAGATAGGTTGGGGTCCTCCTCAATCCATTACATGAACAGTGGCATGGCTACTCGGCTAGAATGCCTGCAGGCCGGGCCTCTTGCTTCCACAAAATAAACAAAAGAAGAAGAGGGAAAGAACTAAAAAAACAGAACTATGTAGTCTGAAAAATGAAATTTGTGTGGGTCAGACTACTTATAAGCATGCAATCTGATAATATTCCATATTCATGTGATGAACTTTTAACGTGACAGAACCATTTGATATTATTGGTGCGAGTAAAGTGGAGCAATTTCATTTCCTACATGAGTACTACACAATCTCTCTCTCTCTCTCTCTCTCTCTCTCTCTCTATCTAGATCTCTCTTTTTTATTTTTTCAAACTCAAAAGTGTT
>NW_023354110.1:0-200 GCF_001411555.2 Juglans regia
CGCTTTGGATGTTGACTATTTCCCATCACGAGAGAAGAATTAGTACTGCAGAAGCAATATATATATATATATATATATATATGTATGTATGTATATATGCAAGAAATCATAGCTACTTATATATATATAAGCTGTAGGTCCCCGCACTCAGAAAGTTGAAAGATATGTATAGAGTAATTGGCGATTCCTGGTGTTGTAAT
>NW_023354111.1:0-209 GCF_001411555.2 Juglans regia
GTATACACACACGCACGCGCGCGCGCACATATATATATATATATGTATGTATGTATCTAGAGGAAGAGTTGGAGTTATTACATGGGAATTATGCTGGCTCCTGTATATATGCAAAGGGAATATTTTGATCTTATATGTGAGGTACGTAGTAATACGTACCCCATCCTCTACGTCAAAGTCTAGCGAAACCATTGGTGGGAAAATCATAA
>NW_023354112.1:0-1357 GCF_001411555.2 Juglans regia
ACTTATTTTAAGGCCTCGTTTGTTTTGATAATTAACTCATATCAATTCTTCTAATTTAATTATTATAATTTTTTCAAATTCATATACAAAATAAAATAAATAATTTAACTTTTTCAAATCTTAAAATAAAAATAATATTAAAAAAATATATTCCAAATAATATTGTATTTAACTTTTTTAGTTTTAATTTCAACTAATCTCATCTCATCTCATCTGCGAAAACAAAAGAGGCATAAATGTTTTTTCTTTAATTCATTTCATGTTAAGGACTGATCTAGATCGATCTCTCCCGCCCCTTGTGTGGCTTTGGGATAAATGGTTTAAGTATTTGATCCCACCACTAAAGAAGAATATTGCAAAAGCAATACGCAGCCAATCATAGTCATAAGTTGGACCCTAGATCTCTCCCCTTGTGTGGGTTTGGCGATTCCTGCTATTTTCTTTATAGTTACTACTATTTTCTGTCTGTCAGGACCTAAGATTGTACATGAGTAGTACTAGATCTCATTTTCTTTTTCCATGTGCAATAATTTTAGTGGATGCAGAATGTTTGGACCAGACCTTTACTGCCATGCAAGCTAGTGGATAAAAAATGACTTGGCCGAATTTATTAATTTGGCGTTTATCAGTTTTCATGTCATCAAATCTTCATCATGTTAACAAGATTTACTACTTTTAGAATTTGAACGTGATAAATTACTTAGCAGATCGATGCGTTACTGAAATTTCTATCCCGAATTCACAAACATTAATTCATGTTCGATTAATTATAATCGTAATAGCATTCTTATTGGATAAGTCATCTATTATATATGACTTCAGCTTGGTTTTTGGCTTATTTGTAAGTACCATCAAGAGTCAAAGGATATAACTATGAAAATCCATCGTCATAAGTGAGCTTCTTTTTCAATAAGTGTTAAGGGTACGTTTGGGTGTTGAAAAATGTTGAGAAGTGTTGAGAATGTTTGTGAATAGTTATGAGTAGAGATTGGAATGAGTTTGTGGGTCCCATTGAGAGTATTTTGAGTTGTTTGGATGTGTCAAGTATGTTGAGTTGTTGACTTTTGAGTAGGTAGTTGAAAAATGTGTGGGTCCAATAAATATTATAGTGATTTTATTTTTAGTAATAAATATTATAATGATTTTATTATAGTGATTTTTTTAATATTAATAAATATTGTAGTGATTTTATTTTACTTTTATATATAATAATGATAAATAGTATAATGATTTTATTTTTATTTATATTTAATAGTGATAAATATTTTTTATTTATATATTATAGTGATTTTTATTTATTTATATATTATAATGATTTTTTTATATTTAATAGTGATAAATATTATAGTGATTTTAT
>NW_023354113.1:0-310 GCF_001411555.2 Juglans regia
CTATTAGTAGTGTGAAAATAAAAGCAAAAAAGCCAGAATAGGTAAAGACTGGAACGAAGATTTGACTTTAGAGGATTGTTTGTTTTCCAGAAACATCTAAAAACAACTCAGAACACCACCTCAAATTACTTTCTCAAATCCCCACACAAAATAAAATAAACAATTCAATTTTTTCAAATCCCAAAATAACAATAATATTAAAAAATATATTTTAATATTATTATTATTTTAGAATTTGAAAAATTAAATTGTTTATTATATTTTGTATTGGGATGATGAGTTGAGATGAATTTGACAACCAAACCACCCT
>NW_023354114.1:0-242 GCF_001411555.2 Juglans regia
TCTTATACACAGTTTGCACGGGGAGCTTTTCCTTTATGCGCATGACTCAAGACACTATTTTAGGACACTACATTTTTTTTTTTTTTATATATAACCGAGGTGTCCAGACTAGCTTGCACGCACTTCGACTAATCCTACGAAACATTGAAGTTAACGACCAGGTAAGTCTCTAGTAGTCTTAAGGGGACTCGAATTGGTGACTATTGTGGCGCAAACCCAAAGCCGGACCAACTGAGCTACCA
>NW_023354115.1:0-440 GCF_001411555.2 Juglans regia
GTAATAAGAGAAATTCTATTTGCAGTCCCCACTTAAGGACTGTATGTGCAGACCCTTTATTAAATGAAAAAAAGCATCATTTCAGGAGGGATAGTATTGTAATTTTTAAAAAAATTAAAGATAAAATTGCCTAAGCTTATATTGCAGTCCCCAAATAGGGACTGTATCTAGCATTGCTCAAGTAATAAACACTGGTAATGCAAACCACCAAAATTAGTGGCTTGAGATTAAAGAGAGTAGGTCCAACCTGGCCCTACATGATCAAGTCCAAATCCCACCTCCTGATTTTAAGTTCAAATCATTCATCTTTAATTAATTCAAGTTTCTTTGACAGCTTATAATATTTTTTTAATTAGTTATATTTATTAGCAAAGTTAATGTATATACGACAAGTGCTACATGATCTATATAATATATATAATATATATATATATATATAT
>NW_023354116.1:0-976 GCF_001411555.2 Juglans regia
TTGCGTCTGCCACATTTACACCATAGTACCCCCAAAAAAAAAAAAAACAAACAGTTGATCTATTAATCTATGCTAATTTATATGAGTTGTGCTACTCATAAGCCTTCTGTATATTTATTTAAAAATATATTATTTTATTTTATTATTCTATTTTACTTATAAATATTTTAAGAATCATTTTCATTACGTAGATAAAAAAATAAAAAATATATTTTTAAATGAGTGCAAATCATGTAAAGTTTATATCTAAAATTTTTCAATCCATATTCATCTGGTCATGTATAACTCAATTTCATTCCACCTAGAATACAATCAATGTCAGAACTAGAACATGCGTGCACGCCTTTAAAAACTGTCATGATTACATTCAATATTCTTAAACAAGTTAATATACTCGCCTGTTTCTAGATCTCTCAAAGACTTGATGTCAAAATCAAATTGCGTTCATGCAGTGTTCTCACATGTCATAAAATAAAGTACATTGTCATGATTGCATTTGATCTAATTCTTCCTACAGCTAGCGCAAACTAATCTAGGATTATATACTGATCCTTAGCAAGTTCCGAGATAAATGTCATCACATTCATCCAATCAAATCTAATCTAGGATGTTCTAATATATTGATCAATATCTATTTAGATAGTTTCAACAATTCACTTTCGCAATATTCATATATAATATTTCAACTACATTCACAAATTAAGGAGGTTAGACTAGCTAGGCTAGGTTGCATGAATTTTCTTATTCTCATTTACTCATCATTGTCTTTTAGGAGTGTGATATTTCATATATGATAAGAATAAAGATAGATGATATATCGGATTCTACATTATTTAAAAAGAATAAGTTTTTGTTATTTATAATATTTTAATAGAATTCCAATTATATTATTGATTAGCCTTTTTAAAATATAAATTATGTAATTTGGATTCCATTGAAGTCTTGTAAGGAGAGAATACATGAATCCTACGTAATG
>NW_023354117.1:0-366 GCF_001411555.2 Juglans regia
TTTGCCTTGACATGTCACTGGGCATGTCAGGGGGCTGTCTTGGCATGTCAATGACAATATCATGGGGCTATCTTGGCATGTCAATGGCAGTGCCGAGGTATGGCCCGGGGCCACTTTCCTAGGGGTTCTAACACCCGACCCCGCCTGGGCGGCACAGGCATCCCCGCCCTCACCATGTAGGGTTAGGAGACAGTCTAGGCCCAGACCCACACCCCATAGTCCTGGCTAGGCTTAAACTTAGCCAAAAAAAATATAATTATATATATAATATATATACATGTCGTTTTGGTAACGATTTTTCAAAGAATAAAAAATAACAACAAAACGACATCGTTTTGGAAGTTAAGTCAAACCTAACCACCACCC
>NW_023354118.1:0-573 GCF_001411555.2 Juglans regia
TGCTTAGAGCATCTTCAATGGATTAATTAATTTTTAAAAAAATTATTTCAAATAATTATTAGGACATAAAAATTGATAGCATTAAATTAGGCAAATTTCAAAAAGATAGACTTCAGCTACAGTAAATCTATATTTTTTATTATATTTTGATGTGTACTATTAAATCAATTGTTTACTATTATTTCATATCTCTAACTTTTTCTCTTTCTACTAAAATCTATGAATGAAAAAAAGGTCCAAATAAAATTAAATAAATTAGGTAATTAAAATTAAATAAATAGAAATAATGGTAAAATATTATAAAATTAAATAAATTAATAATTAAAAAATAAAATTAATATTATTTTATTACTATATAATAAATAAATAGATAATTTAATATGATGTAAATGAAATAACTAAAATCAAATTTATCTCATATTATTTTATTATTATATAATAAATAAATAAATAATTCAATATAAAAATTTGATATAAAGAGAATAATCAAAGCCAAATTCATTTCATATTTAACTAAAACTTGAATTTAACTTCGACTATTCGAGTGCTCTTAGTTGGGCTTGACTTATGGCC
>NW_023354119.1:0-1986 GCF_001411555.2 Juglans regia
CATGAGTAAAGAATACGTATTGAAGTTCAAGAATAAGTCTAGAGGGAGATGCTGGTCCAGATGGAACGTGTTATGTCACTGCAGCAGGATCACGTTGGGCGAGGAAAGAAGAATAAATAAACCTATTGTTGTTCAAAACTTTTATTTTCTAATTTTGCAACTCAATAAAACATTTTCATTAGATGATGTTATTAGTGGTGTAATATGATACAATTTGTATGCTTGAATGTAAAGAAAAAACATTTGAACATAATTACACCGACGTTCGATAAATACGTTCGAATGCAAGGTACTACGTTCGAACGTATACACTCCACAAACATTCGAACTTATTCAGTAAATATTCAAATGAGTAAAAAATATATATTCGAATCGACTGATTAACCATCCAAACGTTAAGTCTTTTACGTTCGATCAATATCTCATTAACGTGCGAATGCGACATTCAAACATTCGAACATGTCTACGTTCAAACGTAAAAACCAAATGTGCGAATGAAAAATACCGAACATTAGATATTTATCGTTCGAATGCTAATCGGTCGATCGAATACTAATCGGTCGTGCAAACACTTGAACATTATTCTGTATGTATGACCATTATTTTCTGTGACGGAATTCGACTGGCTCAAAAACTCTTAACGTTCAAACGTTATATCTCACGTAAAACTACCAACCGTCACACAAAAAAAAAACTTTTAGTGATGGTTGTACAGTAAACTGTCACAAAATAATTTTTGTGATGCCTTTTTGGTGATAGTTGCGGTGGCGGTCTCAAATCGTCACAAAACTTTTTGTGACAGTTTGCTTATTTTTGTGGGATGGTTTCATCCGTCACAATAGATCAAATTTATTGTAGTGCAACAAGAAAAGAAGAAGATGAGTCGTGCTATGAGACAGGCTCATTTCACTACAAGAAAACTGCTTATTTGTGGCCATTTAATTCCAGCGAAATGACTATTGACAGCCAAAATGAGACTGTTTTGGTCACAAATAATGTTTTCGCCCAATTAAATAACCACAAAAGCCCATTTTTCTTGTAGTGTTTATAGACCAATTTTACAAAGAGTAGTGTTATATCTATAAATAAATTATACAAAAATAATATGACTACAAATTGACATAACTTTATGTAATTCGTTAGATCTATTTTATAATAAAAATAATTTCAATTTGACTATTAAGTCACTTCAATTTATGATATTATTTTTGTATATTCTATTTATAGTTAGGAGTATTTTTCTTTTTCAGTAATAAAGGGGCATCTAGTGTGGACACCCATTTTTCTCTCCCTTTCTATTGGGAGTTATGAAGTGACTTCATGAGTTTTGCTGGCTGGACCTTAATGGCCAGCCAGAGGAATAGAGAGAAAGACAGCTTTAGTGATCAGAATAGAGAGGGAGGTGAGCTATTATTAATTTGTTATGAGTAACGCCTCTCCAAGAAAAGAAAAAAAAATAGCATTAATTGGAGCTCAGCCAGCTCAGCCCATGCATTGAGAGTTTAATTTTGACTTCATCCAATATTATTATTGATGTCGTTGATCTGTTATTACCAGTATCTCTTAGTATACTAATTGGTACAATGATCAATTCCATCAATATTAATGTACCAGGATTTTATATTTTTTTCTATATTAATGCATGCTCAAGCTTGATTAGAAAAAAAGTACATGACATGATCTCTAGTTTCACCTAGCTAGATTCCAAAAGATCGATCCACAGTGATCATGCATGCAAACATTCATGTGGTTCAATCTTTCTAAACGATCGAGCTTTAATTTATCTATACATGAAATAATATAAGGTTCATCTCCTAACTTGTGACTATTAAATATGAGAAAAATGTTTTAAATGTGAAGAGATTTTATAAAATTAAATTTATAAATTAACGTGACTTGATATAACATGTTAAATTATAAAATTATTTTTATTATAAAATATATGATACTATCATATAAATTTATTTGTATAAAATACACTTTTCA
>NW_023354120.1:0-281 GCF_001411555.2 Juglans regia
CAGGCATTATTTATACCTTTTGAGTTTCTATCTATATATCGAATATCTTTTGGTGGAGTTAGGATTAGACCATGCTTTAGAGTTTTGCTATTTACAAGCATGTGCGTAAAGACGTCACTTTACTGTGAAATTAAAAATAGTTATGAAAACAAAATCTAGTACAAATAGTCTTTTTATGTTGGCTAATGTGGGCGCAGTCTTTTACATGATTAGGATTGTATATCTGGATACAGATCTGGATATCTGGATCTGCATCCGGATTTTTAAAACCGGGCGGATAT
>NW_023354121.1:0-1306 GCF_001411555.2 Juglans regia
TCTATTTAAAAAAAAACCCGGTTACAATTAACCGGTTAAATAACCAGATTCATAACTGGATTCAAGTTGGTAGAATAACCCGCTTGAGTCCAATCCTAGCGAATAATCGCCCGGATTCACCTGAATGTTTGGGTTTAGGATCGGATTGAAAAAAAAAATTCAGTCTGGATCCTCACCCCTATTTCACATTAGTGGTGTGTTTTTGGTGTTAATAAATATTAATAAATAGACTTGCAAATAAAAATTTTTACAACTTTAATTATAGTCTCGGTTATTAGAAATTTCTTAATCTCGGTTATTAGAAATTTTCTAATCTCCAATCGCCCTCTTCTCTATCTGGCCTATGATATAAAAAATAAATAAATAAATTTTCTCATCAGTCATTATTCATTACCTCACGTCTCACACCTTATATGGTAAACTAAGTTCACTAACAAGTGAATCGATTCTTGCCCCAACCCCTCTATGTGAGAGAGAGAGAGAGAGAATGTGATGGATCTGACATAAAAAAAAATGTCATGTATAAGATGTGGAAGTGAATAATAGTTAATGTATAGCAAATCTTATAAGAAAAATTATACATGAGAAAAAGGTGATCAACGTGAATAGACACAACGAATTATTAGGAATATGAGTAGCTTCAATGGGACCAAATGGGCATATATGGGAATTAAATAAGAAGGAAAGTTGATTTCGATTGACTTTGAACCCGAGGAAAGCTTAGAGGAATTTAAAACCTACAAGGAACCACTAATTAATTTCTATCCCACCCACCTACCTTTATGATTTTTCCTTGATTATTATAAATTAAGTATAATCTTCATTATTATATATTTGAGTCCAAAATTATTTGTGGTCCGGAAAAGGACATAAACTTAAGCTTCATATAATAATAAATGGATTGATATTTAATCTAGATAAAATAAAATAAAATAAAATCCCTTAATTGACAACTTGAGTCTTAAAAGATCTAAAGAGTAATGATACAGTCATGAGTTCATGTGTAAGTGTCATGCATTATTTTTTTTTTAAAAGAGTGAGGTCTATTATTTAAAAATTAATTTTTTTATATGAATCTCATATTTATTTACTTTTTTTTTAAAAGAAGTGTATAGTACTTGCGTAACTGCAAATATCATTTCTCCTTGTAACTTATTCACAATATAGTCATATTTATTTAATTAGTATATACAGCATGTGATTAATCAAAAGAGAGTTTAGAAATCGGATGCCTGTATTTTTTAAGCTTCTTGACTTTAGTAAGATAGTTATATAATGGGTCTTCCTGTCAAATAGATAGTTATAT
>NW_023354122.1:0-4127 GCF_001411555.2 Juglans regia
CGAGGTTGAATTTCGGTAAAATATTTTCACTGTAGGTTAATATGAATATTTAGGAATTTTTAGTATTTATGATTCACTTTTTTGGAGTGAATAGTAACATCGGTAAACGCACCAGTTGCAGTGTTTATGGCACCAGGAGGACCGTTTGATGGATTTGAAGGAATCAATGTGTGAAATTATGCCACCTAAGCAAAACTTTGTTTCATCTGCTCAACCAAATTGTGCCAGATCAAAGAGGGTTTCAATTCTAGTGAAACCCTAAATGGTGGGAATCCAATTGAAAGTCCAAAAGCATTGTTGAAATCGGAACCCTAAACGGTTTCCCAAACCTTAAAGTTGGCCTCTAAACATTTTCTAATCCGATTTCTAGCATTGTATTTAATCACTTGATTAAATCATTTTCACACGCTATTAATACTTCAAATTGGTGTTAGAACATCATTATCCAACCTTGTTAACCTTAAAAAAATTGATTGGACCAAGTGATATTGGATTTGGGCTTGATAGCAATTAAAACCCTCTTTAAACCCCAAAATTTAGACCCATTTGGTTTAGGCCCACGAAATTGACCACATTAGCATTGTTTTATGGCTAAGTTTTGTAACCCCACTTGGCTGGCCATATCTTTACAATAAGGGCCTAGAAGATTTTAGAAGAACAAAGCTAAAGGGGCCACCTCACTCTTTCACTCTTACACTCCACATTGAGAAAAGATCTTTGACTGATTTTTATGAGAAGAAAAGGGCAACACTCAAGCTTCCTTTTAGTCCTATCACTTTCCATAACTTGTTTAAGAGGCTATCCAGTCCACTTCCCACGAAAAGCAACTCTCACTTATACTTTTCCTTCATAGAACACAGAAAACACTCTCGGAAAGTTTTTCTTACCTCTTTTGAATGCCTGTTTCGAAGCTCTTGTAAGTGTTTTCTCGCAAACTTTCCTTCGTAAAAGTTGTTTATTTTGGAGTCTAGTTTACTTGGATACCTTATTCATTCCATTTGGAGATCATTTGATTGGTCAAAAGTTGTTTAGACCCCAGAAAAGTCATTCTAGGCGATAAACTGGAGAGTGTGTTATATTTTGGAGTTTTTGACCAAGCTAATGAATAGATCTTGATCCGAAATTTTTATGGAGTACCTTTAACATGTGTATATGATTATTGGTTGAGGATTTGTTGCATGATTAAAAGTTTTGGTGAAATATTTTCTTAGGTCTAGAAACTTAGAAACTGGAAGAGGAAAAACAGTTTCTGTTTTGAGAAAATTTAAATCTTTTATGGTTTAATCTTATTCCAATGGCTTTGATATTTTTATTGGAAGATACTAAGCATCTTATATACATGTTAGAATGTTATTTTGAATATACTTGATGTTAGTTTCAAAGATATGAAATTTTATGCATTGAGATATTTGGTTAGGCCAAAGTGATGATGTTCTTGGTTAAATTTATGTTTTGGGTGATGTTTAATCATGTAATCTTGAGTTTGAAGATTGGATCCGTTTTAGAACATCGTTTTAAACCATGTGATGTTTTGGTTTGAAGATCATATCTTTATAAGTCATGGATCAAGAGTTTGATCAAAACAAGTTAGAAACAAAATTCTGTTTTGAACTTAGAAGAAAAACCAAAAAGTTCAAGTATGGTTTTAGTGATTTTGATGACTTTTGTTCATGATTCAAAACGTGATTATTCTTAGAAATATGTTATGAGTATAGTAGAAGAAAAATTTTGGTTTGATCATGAGTTTTGAGATTTGAAATAATTACAACAAAAATAAAAGGAAATAGCCTTTGTAAGTTTCGGCCCTATAGAGTTTTAATGGTTGTGTTTAGTTTTAAATTTTTCTGAATTAATATTTGAGTTTAGGACAAAATTTACATAAGGTATGTAAATAAGGTATGTAAATTTTGGTGACTTTTAGAGTTAGGATGCAACATCCTTAAGTTAGGGGTAAAATGATCATTTTTTCACATGTAGAGGGTAAAATGGTAATTTTACTCTAAGTTGATATTTCTCCATATTCTTAATTGTTAATGATTAAGTTCTAATTTTTAGAAATCACTACTTTCAGTTTCTCGTGATCACACTTGAGTTTTGTCTCGAAGCGCGAAGATCGAGGTAAGTTAACTTTTAACTTACTGTCATTTTAATGTGTATGAGTGATAAGTAAGGGAACTATATTGTATGTATTCGTGTTATCATATGTGTCATGCCAAATCATTACATATTTATCTGTTACACAGAATTTATTCTGTCATAAATTATTCATCTGTTACTCAAGATATTTTGTCACGTATTGCTATACATTGCAAGTATGTCATGTTAAGTTAAGTATGCCACATATGTTACATGTATTTCATGTCACGTAATATTCACTGTAACATATTACGCCATTTTAAGAAATGTTGTATGTTGTATGTTATATGGTATGACATATTATGAAATGTTGCATGTTATATGTATGCCATGTTATGAAATGTTCTCTGTTAGATTTATGTCTCGAAGTATGTCATGTATGTCGTCTTACGTTCATGTCACGTTATGTTACGTCAGGACTTCTGTCTTTTATATCACATTCATGTTAAATCACGTTACGAAATGTCATATATGCCAGTTAAGTCATTCATGTCAATCACGATCCTAAGCGCTAAGATAGGGTAATACCCTAGTGGAACTCCTTTGTTCACGCTGGAGTGTCTAAATATGTGTGAAATTTCATAGATTGATGAAGTACAATCAACAGGTTGCGAATATAGCCTCATTAGTTGGTCACCGGAGCGCGCCAGGCACTAACTTTGATAGTGCCGCACATTATGTTATGTGTGTTCACAGCAAGTGTGGCACAAACAAATAAGTCATGGAGCCACAACAACCGTGGAGCATACACTACGTGAGACACATCAATTGTGACACGTAGAATACGTGGGGCCACAACAATTGTGGAGTATGTATTAACGCACTCACAGCTGGTATAGAAACATGTGTTGTGATGCGGTAATCGGTAGGGACACACGACTCAAGGGGATCTGTGTAGCACCCATATAGTCACTTTAATGATTAAGTCTATTGAATAAGATTCCAAGTTCATGCATTTCACATTCAAGTCATGTTTCATGTTATGTTATGTTCAAGTTTACGTTCACGCAATCATGGTAATCTCATGAGATAAGAATATGTTTCAAGTTCATGTCATGTTATGTTATGTTATGTTCACGTTCACGTTATATTCAAAGTTCACATTTATGTTATCTCATGCTCAGGTTCATATTATGTTCAAGTTCATGTTCAAATTATGCATGTTCATGTTCATGTTATGTTTCAAGGTCACGCTCATGCTATGTTTCAAGTCCATGTTATGTTTTAAGTTCACGTACATGTCATGTCACGTCAAGTTAAGTTTAAGTTCCAGTTCAAGTTATGTCAGCTCATGCCATGTTATGTTAAGTTACGTTATGCTTATTATTTCATGTCATGTCATGTCAGGATATGTTATGTTTTCTATTGATTTGATTATTTATTCATGCTTTTACTGCCATGCATGTATCATTAACTTGTGTGGAAGTTTCCTATTAACTTGCTGAAATTTATAATTAAATCTCATTATGGTAGTCCCAATTACCATTCCCCCCGAATAGTAGATCTTGTTACAGGATTAGAAGGAGAACTGGGAGTTGACCAACTAGAAACGGTCGACTAAGCTACGAGGCAACGTAGATGTAGTTACCTCAGATTACTACTTGTATTTTGTGGAGTTCAATCTCCAACACTCTTTTGTTCACAACCATTTTGGACTAGTATTGTGATCTCAGTTGTTTAGTACGTCATTATGTATGAAGTATGTTTTAAGTAATTGAGATATTTTAGTTTGGTGCATAGGATTGCTAAAGAAAAAAATTATCCGCTGTGAATATTGCATAATGCTATATACATGTTAGGAATATTGCATCTTATATGTCATGAACGGGGGCAGATAACCTTGTGTTGCATGTCTCGACGATTCAAATGTTCGTCCGATCTCAAGAGAAATTTGGGGGCGTCACAATTATCTTGACTAACTTAAATATATTATGCATGTCACTGTCAAGGTCCTCACAAGATTCAAGGGATAGGTGTTGGTTTCATTCATG
>NW_023354123.1:0-1233 GCF_001411555.2 Juglans regia
TATAGTTTTTGAACATGTTTTGAACACAACCTGAAATTAGTACACAAATATAAAAGCTTATCAAGAAACATCCAAAATTCATGTTGCAGTATCACATAAAAAAAAAAAAACATCCAGAATTTAGAATCACATAAAGAAATAGCATCTGAAATTCGTAATCACATAAAGAAATAAAATTTAGAATTCAAAATCACATAAATAAATAACATCTAGAATTCATAATTACATAAAGAAATAACATCCAGAATTCAAAATTACATAAGAACAAAATACTTGCTTACAGTTACATCCACAATTCAAAACACATAGATATAGTGACATAAAAAGCTTCAAAAGCTTCAATCCACTCCGCCAAAGCTTCACAAACTTTAATCCAATCCTCAAAAGCTTCACAATCTATTGCGTAATTTCCTGTTGTTGAAGATGTGTCAAGGTTTTAAGTTTGTATTTCATTAATAACACTTTTTGTAAATAGATTAATAGCAAAGTTGTAATATTTTAGTGATGGCAAACTTGTAATATTTGAATGATAGCAAACTTGTAATATTAAGTGATGGCAAAGTTGTAATTATAGAATTTATATATAATGTAAAGCTACGGGAATCGAAGCAGGATGCAGAAGCAAAAAGAAAAATAACTTTACATTTCTGTTTGAGTTTGAGGAGATTATCAAGTATATTTTATGGTATAGTTTCGTTAGAGGATAATACGAGGAAGTCAATCCATATTTTTTGCGGTGATCAATGGTTGTAAGTGATTGAAAACTCAAGTTCTTTGATGCATTCTTCAATAATAAAAACTCCTAGACTATTCCTACCAGTGTTATGAATTTCGTACCGTACCAACCAGTACGGCAAAATTTTTCGTACCGGCCGGTATCGGCCTCAATTTCGGCCAATGTTTTTTTTTTTTTTTTTCAAACTACAAGCTTATTTTTTAACCATCAATTCAGATTAGACTATTTATAATTTATATATATATGTATTTATATATAATTTATTTATATATCGACTATTCCAAAATGTTATCCCGAAATGCTATCTCAAAACGGTACCGGTACCGAAATATTTCATTCCAGTGCCTTGACCGGTACGACATCTGGTACGGTATTCAAAACATTGATTCCTACCATAGATGTAGACCATTAGGGTCGAACCATGTAATTTCTTGTGTTGAATTTACATTTATTTTATTATTCTTGCTTTTATTTTGATATTGCATAAGTATATACTA
>NW_023354124.1:0-719 GCF_001411555.2 Juglans regia
CGACGACAACCTCTGTCGATGACGATGGCCAACTCAAACTCAAATGCTATGCTGGGTGAAGGTTGTGATGACCAAATGTAAGTGATGGTTGTTGTGGTCTCCTACGGCAACAAAATTTGGTGGGGGGACAAAGCTTGGTGGGTGATGGCGTTATTCGATTGTGGTGGCGATAAACCTAGTATTATGCAGCGGTTTAGATTCTTTTCAAAGTTCACAGTAATTTACAAAAGTTCTAAAGAGGTGTCGAGGAAAATAAAGCTTACTTTCGTTGATTTTATCATACGAGATTGGATTCATCGTATGCAGTGTAGAATTTTATTGTAAATAATTTTTATTGGAGGCTATTAAAGGTAAAAAGATAGACGAACCATTCCAAATTAAAAGTATAATAAAAATATTTTTATTTTTTGATATAAAAATAATATTTATTACGACAAATTCTTAAAATAATAATGGATAAATTATGAGTGATGTGGCATTGATGTGGCAGTTGTCCATTTGTCAAATTCACATGGCAACTGCTGGTCAAATAACATTATAGTTGTACTGTGCATCCGCTTTTGAAATAGAAAAATATTATTATTATATTCATTCTGTTTGACACTTTTATTTGACCGTTTATGTATTTTTTAAATATATTTAAATATGTTAAAAAAATTAAAAAAAAAAGAAAACTTTTTAAAGGAGCGGAACAGTAGCCGCAACCTTCGAAATAAATT
>NW_023354125.1:0-281 GCF_001411555.2 Juglans regia
GCTTCATTTTGGAGCTAAAACTTTGCAGTTTATGGTTGAGAGAATTTAAGGGCTCGTTTGTTTTCAGAGATGAGATGAAATGAAATGAGATGAGTTGAGATTAAAGTTAAAAAATTGAATAAAATATTGTTAGAATATATTTTTTAATATTATTGTTGTTTTGGGATTTGAAAAAGTTGAATTGTTTATTTTATTTTATGTGGAAATTTAAGAAAGTTGTAATGATGATATGAGATGAGATGAGATGAGATGAGATGTTTTTAGAAAACAAACAAGGCCAA
>NW_023354126.1:0-372 GCF_001411555.2 Juglans regia
AATAATTTATTTTATTATAAAATAAATTTAATATATCACGTTAAGTCAAGTTAATATATAAATTTTATTTTGTGTAAAATTTATGTAAAATTTATAAATAAACCCAACACATATCGTTTGATTAAAATGGATCAAATTTCCTGTATCCTAAAATTCTGTACTTAGGTTGCGTTTGGATGTTAAACTACTTTCAACTCATCTCAACTATTATTACAATCTTTTTCAAATCCTATTATAAAATTTGAATAAAAAAGTTGAATTATTTTTATATTATATAATAATAATATTAAAAAAATATTGTAATGATGAGTTGACATTGAGTTGAGACGCACTTCAATAACCAAACGAAACCTTAGTTGAGTTTGGTAGAGC
>NW_023354127.1:0-389 GCF_001411555.2 Juglans regia
CCCAATTTTTTCTCAAGCCACTTTTACATCTGAATAGCGCTTTGATAGTGAACTAATATGTCAATTTCACCACTCTTTCACGTTTGTCATTCTACAAACAGAATTTGGTTTCATTGGATAACACATACGGACAGTACCAATAAATGAATAAAAATATTTAGCAAACAACATGATCTTAATTAATAATATCTATCACGCAGGACTCTAGAAATCCCGACTTTTATTACCGGATCGTTGGTGCCGAGGCAAGAAATACGATCGGAGAGCTCCAAGGTGTGGCGAGAACGGGCCCAAATGACCTTCATCTCCTCCACATCAAAATGAGTCTTGCTCTTCTTGGTCACCAGATGATCAACACCCACCATTTTGAAACAACACAAAATTCACAC
>NW_023354128.1:0-352 GCF_001411555.2 Juglans regia
TTAGTTGACTAATCCGCTGCGTTGTTGTTGTACACCGTTGCATGTACACACACTTGGCACTTACGTTGGGATGTGTGACCGTGTTGTCATCATCCCGGCGTCTCAATTCCCGTGTTTTCCTTACACGGGGGTCGGGGGCGCCACACTAAGCGCTAGGATGGGGTAATATCCTAGTGAAACTCATTTGTTCACGCTGGAGTGTCTAAATAGGTGTGAAATTCCCTGGGTTGACGAAGTACGGTCAACAAGTTGCGAATGAGGCCTAATTAGCTGGTCACCGGAGCGCGCCAGGCACTAACGCCGATGGTGCCACACATTATGTTACGTGTGTCCACAGCAAGTGTGGCACAAA
>NW_023354129.1:0-266 GCF_001411555.2 Juglans regia
TCCCGAGTGCTCCTTCTTGTCAATTTATCTCGCAAGGCGGAAAAAACAAAAACGAGGGGTGCAACACGAGGACTTCCCAGGAGGTCACCCATCCTAGTACTACTCTCGCCCAAGCACGCATAACTGCGGAGATCTGATGGGATCCGGTGCATTAGTGCTGGTATGATCGCACCCATCAAACTAAATACTTAAAATTCAAATAATCCTTGAGCGACATACTAGCGTCCTTCCGATCCCAATCCAATCGGAGATCTGATCCAAACCCA
>NW_023354130.1:0-325 GCF_001411555.2 Juglans regia
ATAGGACTGAATGAATGGTTGAGTGTTGGCCTTTTCTTCTCATAAAAATCAGACCAAGATCTTTTCTCAAGGTGGAGTGTGAGAGTGAAAGAGTGAGGTGGCCCTTTTGCTTTATCTTTCTAGAACCTTCTAGGACCTTCTTGTACAGATCTGGCCAGCCAAGTGGGGGTACAAAACGTAGCCATGAAGCAATCCTATGGTGACCAAATTCGTGGGCCTTAGTGGGCCTAAACCGAATGGGCCTAAAATTTGGGGTTTAAAGAGGGTTTGGGTTGCTATCAAGCCCAAATCCAATATCACTTGGTCCAATCAATTTTTCAAGGTT
>NW_023354131.1:0-308 GCF_001411555.2 Juglans regia
TTTATTCGTTCATGTTTCTCTTGTTCTTGTTTCCTGAATCTAATTACTAGTTGGGATAAAACAAGGTTGCCTTGTCTTGATTGAGTTCATTTAGTTCTGAAAGAACTTGAGTGGAAAAACTATTGAGGTAAAAGGCAAGAGAGTGTGAGAATATTATCGGGAAAAAGCCATTAAGAGTGAAACACGAGTAGAGTGTCATTATTCGAGTTGAAACACGTAAGGGAGTGTGTGAGGTTTTCTTTTTTACCACTAACATTGTTCTGTGCAGCACCTTCTAATGTCTCATCGGAGTAGCTCATCACCAAGGG
>NW_023354132.1:0-208 GCF_001411555.2 Juglans regia
ATGAATAAATTCATCAAATTTTATAAATTTCATAATCTGATTAAAATGTGGCCACATAGAGTATTTAAAGCAAAACATAATGAAACCCTAGCCAAAATAAACCTCCCATCTTCCAAAAGTGCCCCTGGATGAACAGTGCCGCAGCTACAGTACGGAGCTACAGTAACTCGCTACAGTAACCCTAACCCTAGTTCAATAAAATAATAAC
>NW_023354133.1:0-419 GCF_001411555.2 Juglans regia
CTTACCAGTCGAAAAAATGGAGGGATGAGAGGTACTGCTCACCGACTTGCAGAGGAAGAACCGAAACGTGAAAATGGAGAGAAAACAGAGTGTAGCAGACGGCAGCTCACTGGAATAATATGCAGCGCAAGAGAGAAACCGCAACAATGAGGAAACTAGGGCAGAGAATCGGAACCCACAGACTAACGCAGCAACAAGAAATAAGAAGAAACCGAAAGAAAAGAAAGAGACGTGCGCGAGAGAGGTGCGGAAGAAACTGAACTGACGTAGAGAAAAGCGGAAAGAAAAGAGAGAAAGAAACGGAAGTTGAAGAAGAAATACTCACCTCCACAAAAACGACGTCGTTCATACTAAGCACTAAAATGGCTGGGCCATTTTCACGCACGTCCGGGCCACTGATGAAGAAATTGGGCCTTACA
>NW_023354134.1:0-544 GCF_001411555.2 Juglans regia
AGTGAGTTTAGATCACAAACTCATCTTAATTAATCTCAACTCATTATTATAATTTTTTCAAATCTCAACACAAAATATAATAAGCAATTCAACTTTTTTAAATCTTAAAATAATAATAATATTAAAAAATAATATTTTAACAATATTTTATCATCTCATCTCAACTCAACTCACTTCAACATCTAAACACAGCCTAATTTCAAATCATCCACTTTATTTTTAAGCTGGTGTGTAGAGTACACCATCTACGTCACTTAAATAGTAAAATTTTATTTGTAAGATTCAAATTTTAAAATTTATCTTCATAATTAAATTATGATATTAAACACTTTACTAAGATCTCGTTTGGATAGAAAAATAGTTTCATCTCATTTCATTATTATAATTTTCTTAAAATTTTTACACAAAATATAATTAACAATTTAACTTTTTCAAATCTCAAAATAATAATAAGATTAAAAAAATAATATTCTAACAATATTTTATTATACTTTCAACTTTTATCTAAAACCATCTCATATCATTTTACTGTCCAAACAAGACC
>NW_023354135.1:0-512 GCF_001411555.2 Juglans regia
TCAAATTCATGGGACAGAAAGACAAGCATTTAAAATTTACAGATAATTCACAACAGCATTGTTCCATGAGATCAGGTAGCCATCGGCCCATCCCCAATATATACTTCCTGATAGGTGAAAGAAACCATAATATAAATTTGTGTGCATAATCTAACAACTTAACCTCCACGCTACACATACAGATTCTTCTACCACGTGCAAATTCAATGAAGTATAATAGGTTCCCACCTCTGGAGCAGCCTTCGGTTCCAAGCAGATTAAATGGCTCTAAAGAACTGGACTCCGGATTCTCACTTTTAAAGTTAGGACGAAAGAATAAAAACATCATAACAGTCACATATCTCATGCGATAGAATAAGAGCAGACCACCATTAACAAACCTGTAAGAACCTTATGCTGCGAATCAAGCTTGAGAGGTATCCCTTTAGAGGACCAATACGGATTCTCAAGGTTTGACCAATAGAGAACATTCCATCTTTATCCCCACGATTAACTGCATAGAAAACATTTAT
>NW_023354136.1:0-223 GCF_001411555.2 Juglans regia
CTGATAGAGCCAAAGTTCCTATTCACAGATGAAACTTGGAGGATGTGTTAAATTGTGGAGGAACTGCTTGATGAGTTTCTAAGCTCCCAAGTTAGATCTATGTTCGGGGTACCATCAAATTAGAGTGAAACCTGAAGTGAAGGAAGAGTTGACTAATGCCCCTGGCACTTTCCAAAGTCTGGTGAATGAGATATTTGGACCATATTTGAGGAAATTCATACTG
>NW_023354137.1:0-5063 GCF_001411555.2 Juglans regia
ATTTATTTAGTAATTAAGAAAATATATTTTAATAATATTTATGATGATTAAAAAAATAAAAAAATAAAAAAAAATAAAAAATGAAATAACCTATTCAAAATGTTTATTTATGTGTAGCAATGCTCATAAATAATTATGAATCTTTTTCATTTAAAACTGTTAACTTTGGATTAAAATTTTAAGACATGTATTTCCTAATTCATTTAAGTTAGTATCAATTTAGATTGGTTCCTACGAAAATAAAAGGAACTTTGATTGGAAATGTCAAAAAGAAAAAGAAAAACAATCTTTTACAGTCAAAACATTAAGGGAAATACCTTCAACACAAAGTGATTATATAAAAATAAATTTATAAGTTGATATAATTTAATATTATACGTCAGATTATGAAATTATTTTTATTATAAAATATATTTAATAGATTTTAAAAAATTATATCAGATTGCAAATTTTTTTTTTTCATATAATTTCTTTATTTATACAGCAGTTCTCAAACATTAATTTAGGTGGTGGACCAGGATGTGCAAGAAATGTCATCCTTTGAAAGAGGGGGGAAGCTAGTTTTATAGCCATTGGATTTAAAGCTTCGTGCAAATTGTGGACGACAATGGCATTGAAATGTCGAACGACTTGGTCAATTGTCATGGCCTTGAACATGTTCTATGGAACCACCTTAATCTGTATCTCCACTCTCACTGTTGTGCCAAGCCTGCCCAAAGGTAACACGTTGCACACAATAATTGTTGCTGCTGCTGCTGGAAAAGAATTTCTCTTTATTTTTCTCACTTTCCTAAGTTGTAAGACGATGACGTTAATTACGATAATGTCGGACTCTTGACATGTCATGCACTCCCCGAGACTTCAGCTTATTAAAGATAAATGCTTGTGAGTAATACCATTTATCATTTTAATTTTTATTATTTTTTTATTATTTTATAATGTATCATTAAATGATTAAAAATTATTTATTATATTTATTTATAAATTTATCATCTAATACCACATTATGAAATGATAAAAATTAGAATGATGAATAAATTTTTTCATCCGACTATCTTTCGGGTCTTGATTTCTTTAACATATAAATTATATTTGTAATTTTAGAATAAGTAAATTTGTCATATTTCTTTTGAAGAAAATAGTTAAATCTAAAATTTATATGAAAAATTATTTTTTAGTAAACTCCATTTTAGTTTATAGGAAAAAAGTATAGGTAGCTTTGCACATTTTGAAAGTATGAATAATGCTATTATATCTAGTATTTTTCTAAAACTATATTTTTCTAAAATTTCTCCAACCAAGCTTAAGTCGGGAAATTTAATTTGTAAGGAAAATATAATTTTTTACCAAATCAAATCTTATCACCTTTTCCGTGAAGATGCGTATTATTCAATCGATTTATAAATATATTTTTTTTAATTCTTAAAATTTCACTAATCACATTGTTTATTTGTGGCCAACGTCATAAAATGGGGGCCCCATCAATTTAAAGAATAAGTATACTTCAACTAGAACTTCCAAACAAAACACAACTGTACCTCTCCTCATTATGATATCAAACACATGAATTGTGCTTGACAAGCTGTGCTTAGTGCAAAGACGTGGGAGTAGATTTTGATATAGTGAGGTGAAATAAGATGAGATAAAATAAAAATTAAATAAAATATTATTTTTATTTTTTAAATTTGTAAAATTTAATTATTTATTATATTTTATATAAAAATTTATGAAAGTTGTAATGCAATATCGATACTTGTTAATCATCTTCTAGTATTGATGACGAGTTATTTATGATAAGATCAATGGCTTCTTATAATGAAAATAGATCCATTTTAACAAAAAACAATCAGTCACAAATAAGTAATTTTTTAATAATTATTATTATTTTATTTTTTTATAATTTCATTTCTGATAATGATTATTATTTTATATCTTTTTATAATTTCATATCTTTGTCAATAAAGAGGTAAATAATTAGCAAGATAGCAGAAGTTTTACCTTTCCCTTCCGGAACCCTTTCTCTTATTCTAAAAAAATCTCCAGATCTGAGTTTCGCTAGAGGAAGAAGCCTCATTCCCCCCCTCCTTCCCTCCTTTCTCCTTTGACATCCTCCTTCTCCCTCTCATTCTTTTATTTCTTAGTTTATTTTTCTTCTTTCAAGGTCGGAAAAGTCAAATCTACAGTTTTTCGACAATTCTCAAGAGACACACATAGTACAAGAAGACTCTCAAACCGCAAATCTTTCAGAGGATAATGGTGGTTTTCTGAAAATCACTATGTGTGGTCCTCACGCGCCGCTCACAACTGTGTGTGGTGCTCATGCGCCACCCCTTTCAGCAACTCTTCTCGCCACATGTGTCGAATCACCTGAATTGCCACCACCAGATCTAAAAACTTTTGTGGCTAAAAAGAGAATCTTGTTGACTTCACGACACCATCAAAGTCTACCGGAGTTGACCCAAATTGTAATTCATCATTTTTCCTTTTTGTTTTCCTTATTATATAGTAAAAATAAAAAAGAAGCTCGTCTCTTGGACGGTTTGTCAGTAGAAGTTGAGTCCTTCATTTTTATGAAGGGTGAGGTTGAGTCTATGTTTAGACAGAGTGTTTTCTTTTGAACATTTGCTTATTGACATTATCAACAACAATGAAGTCCAAATCAGTCCAGTAATGTACTAATAGAGCTCTAAATGGTTGATATGGGGATATTCCCACATGTAAAATGAGTTATGCGTATTAGTTCAATACATTTACATTAAACGAGTTTAAATGAGTCGTGTCATATTGACCTATTTCTAATTAATTATTAAACAGATAAAAAAACGGGTGACAAGACACGACCTTTAACCTAAATGTGTTGGGCTATGGTTTGAAAGTTTGATAAATTTAGCTTAATAGGTCGGGTTCGGATTGACTTATATAATTATATGTTTATGACTTGACACAACATGATTAAAACTCGAAAATACAAATTGCCCCCCCTAATTATAGGGTGTACAAGTTTTGTATAATTTATTGAATAAAAATGGTATCCACTATTAAAATATAATTTTTTTTTCAATTCTTCTACGTATAAGCGGTTTGGGGTACCAACCGCGTACCAATTGCCTAGGTGGACTATTTTGTCAGATAGTATTTAAATAATAAAAAAAAGCAAAGAAAGAAAGAAAGAGAGAAAGAAGGAAGGAAGGAAGGAAGCGGAGCGTAAACGAAGACTCGAAGAGAATAGAAAGAGAGAGAAGCAGCTTCATCTCCCCCAAATCTCCTTTAATTTGATATAAAGGCAAAACGATGCATTAGAGCAGTTGGATTCCTATGGACACAAAGACCCAACAGTAATGAATTATGAATTCAACACTCCTGGGCAAAAACCTCCCTGCTTTTCTTTTTGGACAAACAACTTCGGGCAAATCATAATGGTTTTATGTTGAGGAACTCATACTTTCTCTCTTCCAAATTGGATAGTCTCATTTTACATTTTCAATGGTCTGTGTTTATTGGAAATTCTACCTGCCTTTTCTCCTGAATAAACTTCCCAAAGAGTTGAGAGTCCTGTCCTTTTCGCTCTCATTGGTTCCACATACTAACTTTTGCCAAAATGGAATTTGACGGAAGAGAGAACGAGAATTGACATTGCTGAAGTGAAGAGAACGGAGGAGAATGGAGAGAGAGAGACAGAGACGGAAGGCAAATGGGCGAGAATGGAGAAGGTGGGACTAAACGGTGCATTGGTATTTTTTCCTTTACAGAATTAAAATTGAAACACACCGTTTCACGGTACAGCTGTACCTATTGGTGCGCTTCGGTGCGCAAAATTGCTTGAGAGTAGAGTTTTCCTTCTTTTTTTTTTATGTTGATTTCAAATTTTTTGTCACTTTTTTTTAAATGGAAAGAAAATACTAAGTAACTCCCTGATTTTGTCCCTTAGTTTGAATGGTCATGTCTTTTAACTTTTTTTCTTAATAATTAAGAAAGTGACAATTAGTAAATTTGTATTTTTTTAAAAAAAATATTTAAATATATTTAAAAAATATTTGAAAGATGAATGAAAAAGTTAGAAATGCAACAGGGGGCATGCCGTACATGCTGGGCAGCCCCCATGCATTTTCTTAAATAAAATGTACTTGACTTGCACAGTCTAAAACTGTCCACATAATTTCTTAATCCAAAACTCCTATCTTACATTGTATTAGATTTCCAGCTTCACTAACCTCTATATATCCTCCAGCTGCTATTTTCTCTATCGCATTTCATTCCTCTGCCTCTACTATCAATTTCACTAATTCAAACGCTCTGTCCCATATCCATCCTCATCATTTTCATTTCCCTAAAACTCACGCGAGAGAGTTTCTTCCTTTGGAAAGCACAAATGATCCCTTATCTACGTGCTTTGTAGATGGCAATACTTCTCCTCCTTCTGAAACGCTTGTTCAATCTGTTCAAGGTGTCAACATCTCTACCGCAAATCCTGCTTATCTCATATGGCTTTGGGTCACTCTTGAATGTATCTTTACTCCCAACTCCCAATCTTGTATCATTAATCTCCGTTACCAGCTGATGACTTACATAATTTCTTATATTTTATCACTTTTTAATTTTAAAATTTAGTCTAAATACCCTATTATTGAACTAAATGCTAAAATGTTAATAGAAATCATTAAAATTAATGTGTATTCTTGAATTGATTTTCTATTTACTTTGGGATACTGCTGAGCAGCTTTTTATATTTAATTTCAGAGTTTATAAAAGAGCAAGTCCAAACCCATTCGAATTCAAAGGACTTTCAAGTGGGCAAGACGTTGAAGCAACCTAAGAACTTTCAATGAGTGTAAGACTCTTCAAATAAGGATATTGATGGGGTTTGAGAGTAATTTGGATCATAGTCCAAAACGCCCCTAGCAGACAATATGGACACACTTTAGTATTTTAATCATAACTGTTCGTTCTAATATCGGATTGATGCAATTCTTGATGCGTTGGAGAGATATATGAAAGAGCTACAAAGTTGTCTCTAATAAGAATTTCCAATTTTAAACTCTTGAAGTGCGTACGTGGCTGCCAAG
>NW_023354138.1:0-3543 GCF_001411555.2 Juglans regia
ATGCTAAAGCTACAACAAAGGCCTATCTTGTGGAAATTGCTTGATATGAACCCGCATGAATGAAATCCCTTGAACCCACAATTAATTTGAAAACTCATCCAAGAAAGCCAAAATCAAGTCAATGGATGGAGAATCTAGATCCGTTGAGAACTTGTTTCAAGAACTTAGATTATATTAAAATCTAGATCTGTTGAAGAACCTGTCTCAATAACTCAGATTACAAAGAGGAATGCCACAAAGGTTGTGATTTACCTTTGATAAGTTCAAAAGTTCAATTAAAAATAAGAGGAGTAAACTCAACCTCACAATCAAAATTCAATATTGTCTAAACCTTAAAATGATGTTACAAAGAGTATTTAAACCAAAACCTAATTAAAACCCTAGCCAAAATAAAGCCCTTTCTCCCAAAAATACCCATGAATGAATAGTGCCACGCTACAGTAATTCTTGAAATCCTAATTCCTAAAAAGTAACTTTCCAAATAAGTCATTAGCCAAAATACAAGGCCTTTCCAAAAACCCTAGTTCATAAGAAATAAGACTTATGTGGGCCAAGCATCCTCAAACTCAATTATTCTAGACAAATTTTTATAATTAATAAAATAAATCCATTTAATTAAATAAACAAATCCAAGGCCTTTAATCACATAAACATAATAATAGACCCTAATTTATGTTGCACTCTTCCATAGCTTACATCACGTGAATGATCACTGGATCTCCTTCTCTCAAGCCCATCTTGAATATTCAGCTCTTGCTAGACTCGTCTCAAGTGGATTGCACCAATTCTTGCATTGTTTACTTCATCTTCTTGGCTTTTGACATTGTAATTGGCTCATTTGAAACTTGCAAAGGATCTTTAAGACTAGGTCCATCTTGGTGCCCATCATTCCCCCTATTCTCAAAAGGATTCGACCTTGAATATCCACCTGCATCAAAGGGAAAAAGTTTAGTAACATTGAAAATAACATAAACATGATACTTACCTGGAAGATCCACTTGATATGAATTTTCATTAATTTTTTCAAGAATTTCAAAAGTCTATCCAAGTTACTCATGTTATCAACAAGCAAAAGCATCAAAGCTAAAGAAGTATGCAGATTAAAACCATAAACAACTTCAAAAGAAGAATAATAAATAGTAGTATGCATGGTCCTATTATATGCAAACTCTAATAAGGACAAATGATACTTCCACAAACATCTATGTAACAATTCAATGAATGGCAAATGATACTCTCACAAACATTCATGATACACATCTAAAGTTTTCCTTACACCAAAATGACCACTCCATTTATATGCAAACTCAATGAATAGCAAGCAATACTCTCACAAACGTTCATGCAACACATCAATGAATGGAAAATGATACTCCTACAAATGTTCCAGCAACATGTCAATAAATAGCAAATGATACTCCCACAAACGTTCATGTAACACGTCTAAATTTTTCCTTACACCAAAGTTACCCAACAAACCACCATGTCTATCACATACAAGCAACTTACGCATAAAACTAGTAGGCAGATAAAGTCTATTCTCTCTAAATAAGTACCAATCTAGTCTATAGAACTTACCAAACGTTACTTTCTCACATGTTCCATATAGACTATCGAAGTCATCATCATTAGCATGCAATTTCTTATCATATTCAAATCTCAATAACTTTGCATTTAAAATAAAGATAAGGACATACCTTCTTGCTAATGCATTAACCACAAAATTTTCCTCACTATGTGTATTTGATTACATGAGGAAAAGTCTCAATACAATCCTCCCACTTAGCATGCATTCTAGTCAACAACTTACATTGTCATTCCAAGTATGTCAAGGGCTCATGTTCTTCAAAAAAAGGTCAAGTAGGAATTGTCGCACCTGATACAAAATCAATATAGTGCTCTATTTCCCTAATAGGTGGCAATCCACTAAACACACCGCTAGGAAACATGACCTCATATCTCTGCAACAAAAAGACAACAACACTAGGTAAAGATATGTCAAGTTCGTTAGTATTAAGACTCGCCTTAGCATAAAAACTCATTTTTCTCCCACTTTATTCATCTCTCATTTCTTTCCACTTTTTTTTTTCACTCTCTTTTTTCCTTTCACCCTTTTTTCTCTTTTCACTCTTTTTTTCTGTCACACTTTTTTTCTTCATATTTTTTTGAACTCTTGACCTCATAATTATTTTTCAACTCATTCTCTCTATGCAATAGTGGAGCCACGAGAGAAAAAAGAAAAAGAGTTTGTAGAGAGAAAAAGAAAGACAAAAGTAAGTTTCTATGCAAGAGAGAGTGAGGTTAAGAGGGCTTTTTTCGCATATCGCCCTATGATTGTTCTTGTCTATAAAGAGTCTTATCTTAATCTTGATGAAATTATCCAATCTCTTCCTAGTTTGGCTGTTTACTTGTTGCAGGAGTTTGAGGATATATTCCCAGAGGAGATGCCAAATGAGTTGCCACCCTTTAGAGGCATTGAGCACCAGATTAATTTTGTGCCCAAAACTGCTATTCCAAACTGACCAGCCTATAGGAGTAATCCAGAGGAGATGCCAAATGAGTTGCCACCCTTGAATCCAATTGCTCGATTTTCACAATTGAATATTGCTATTAGTGATTGAATTAGAAAAAAGAAGAGAAAGGAAAAGAAAATAAAATAAAAGAAAGGAAAGGAAAAGAAAGAAAAAAAAGAAAAGGTAGCAAATATTCAAAGGTTGTTACATGGTTACAACTAAAAGAAAAAAAGACATTTGTTGATTGAGTTTTATCATCAAAGGGGCTGAATACATCTTTCTAGTTAGTATCTTGTTTTATAAATACTCTTTCCCTCGTATAAATTCATTGAGTCTCATGTCATTTTATTCATTCATTGTTTCTTGTTCTTGTTTCTTGGATCTACTTACTAGTTGGGATAAAACAAGGTTGCATTGTATTGATTGAATTCAAGTAGTTCTTAAAGAACTTGAGTAGGAAAACTCTTGAGGTAAAAGACAAGAGAGTGTGATACTATTATCAAATAAAAAACCAATTAAGAGTGAAACACGAGTGGAGTGCCATTACTTGAGTGTAAACATGTAAGTGAGTGTGTGACCTTTCTTTTTTTTTTTTTTTTTTTGTTTACCACTAATATTATTTTGTGCAACACATTACAATGTCTTACCGGAGTGACTCATCACCAAGTAGGGGTGCAAACTCAAACCGGAAAACTGGAAAACCGGACCGGACCAAACCGGATCGGACCGGTTTTATCGGTTTTGAACTGATCCGGTCCGAAACTGGTTTTTAAAACGTAAAAACCGGCCGATTCCGGTCTAGTTCCGATTCCGGGATTTTTTGGACCGGACTGAATCGGACCGGACCGGTTGATTAAAAAAAATAAAAAATAATATTTTTATATATAAGTTTTATACAAAATATTTTATATATATATTAAATATTAATATATATATATATAAGTTTTATATATAATGTATAATTATAAATTTTTATGTGAAATTTTATATATAACATATATATTCATATATGAAATAATTTCTTATTATA
>NW_023354139.1:0-2112 GCF_001411555.2 Juglans regia
TATAAATTATTACATAAAATGTTAATACTAAATCACTAAAAGTTTATAACTAATACTAATATATAACTTATAACTATACCAATAGTCTAATATTAATACTATTATATAGTCTAATATATTAATAAAAATATAAAATAGTTTTTTTTAAATCAAATTTTTTTTTTATAAACAAATTTTTAATGACAAATTGTGAAATTTACATTTTAAAAAAAGCGGAAAACCGGACCGGACCGGACTGGAAACCGGTAAAACCGAAAGTACCGGTTTAGGAGGGTAACCGGTGCATAATCGGTTTTGAAAAATATAAAACCGGTACATACCAGTCCGGTCCTAGATTTTATCCAAAACCAGACTGGACCGGACTGGTTACACCCCTATCACCAAGGAGGAGGGCAGATAACTCATTATTTGTGTTGCAAGCCATGCAAGAATAGTTTGAGCGGTTGAACTTTGTGTTGGGTGAAGTAAGGGATATGATGGATCATCAAGAAGTAGCGATTAGAAATCTGTAAGGTGGGAGAGATAGGAGGCGACATGAGGCTAGGGCTGAAAATGAGTATGAGAATGAATGAGATGTCGAGGATGAGGAAGACTTAACATATGAAGTTGGGTCGGGTAAACATAGAAGAGTTAGGCATGAAAGATGATTTGAGGGGAACCTAGAGGGTCAAGATGGTGTAGATAAAGACCTTGGGAGCATCAAAATGAAAATACCATCTTTCCAAGGTAGAACTGACCCTGAGGTTTATCTGGAATGAGAGAAAAAAATAAAGTTGGTGTTTGATTGCCATAATCACTCTGAGGAAAAGAAAGTGAAGTTGGATATAATTGAGTTCACTGATTATACTATTATTTGGTGGGATCAATTAGTGACCAATAGTTGAGAAATTATGAGAGGCCTATAGAGACATGGGGAGAGTTGAAAGCTCTCATGAGGTGGAGATTCGTACCTAGCCATTACTATAAAGAACTTTACCAGAAATTACAAAATCTAAAACAGGGGTCTAGAAGTGTGGAGAATTACCATAAGGAGATGGAGGTGGCGATGATTCAAGCTAATGTAGAGGAGGATTGGGAGGCCACCATGGCTAGATTTTTGAGTGGTTTGAATAGGGACATAGACAATGTAATTGAATTGCAGCATTATGTGGAGATAGAGGACATAGTGCACATGGCTATGATGGTGGAGATGCAGTTAAAGAGAAAAGGGACAGCAAGGTATACTTTGGTTTCTAGCACTGTTTGGAAATCAAAGTGGGATAGGAATAATCAAGCTGAAGCAAAGAGAAAGACCGAATCACCTAAGGGAAAATATGAGGGAACTAGCAACAAACCCAAGGTAGAATCTCAACTTTCACTGAATAGAGATATTAAATGCTTTAAGTGTTTGGCTTCAGGATACATCGCTTCTCAATGTCCAAATATGAGGGTGATGATTATGCTTCACAATGAGGAGGTGATGACTGAGAGTGAGGATGATAGTGATGAGGTGCCTGAGTTGGTTGATGCTAGTGAAGATGATGGAGTGGTATACCCCGTAACAGGTAAGTCTCTTATTGCCAGGTGTGCTCTCAATACACACATTAAGGTGGATGATGCAAAGCAACAGAGAGAGAACATTTTCCATACTAGATGCTACGTCAATAATAAGGTATGTAGTATGATTATTGATGGGAGAGTTGTACTAATGTGGCTAGCACCACTTTGGTTGAAAAATTGAATTTACCAACCTTATAACACTTTAGACCATACAAATTGCAGTGGTTGAATGATTGTGGGGAAGTTAAGATAGATAGAAAAGTGTTAGTTACTTTTTCTATTGGGAAGTATCAGCATGAGGTGCTTTGTGATGTTGTGCTTATGCATGTTGGTCATATTTTGTTGGGGAGGCCGTGGCAGTATGATAGGAGGGTGACACATGATGGGTTCAAGAACATGTACAACTTTGAAAATGAGGGCAAAACAATCAAGCTTACTCCTTTAACTCTAAGCCAGGTCTATGAGGACCAACTGAAACTGAAAAGTGAGGTTGCTCAAAAAAGAAAGAGTGAAAATGAGAGTGATCAAAATAGAAAGAGTGAAAAAGTGATTGAGCAAAAAAGAAAGAGTGAT
>NW_023354140.1:0-209 GCF_001411555.2 Juglans regia
ATTCGGGTAAGGATTACCCCGCCATCTCAATGGGGCCCATTAACACTTATGAATTATCTTACTAAACCCCATCATCATAGCCTAACAGTCGACATGCAGCCCCCCCCCTCCCTCCCCCACAAGTAATAATTATTCATCAGTACTAAACACTGCAAAGGTCCCAATAGCACAGACAGATTCACAGCCAGGGGGTAGAGAAGGAAATTCCA
>NW_023354141.1:0-678 GCF_001411555.2 Juglans regia
TTTGTTGATGTTTTGTGATGTTTTTCCGTTTTGTAGTAACCCGCGTTGAAGTGGTCAGAGTGCCCATCGACCCCCTAAATCCATCTTAGACAGTTGTTAGCCCATCGACTCATTCCCGAAGGATACCCGCGCGAGGCGGTTATAGAGTTTAGAGGCTCGTTCCCAAAGGTAACCCGCTAGCGGTGGTTGTAGCGAGTGGAGACACTAGAATGTGTGTAGCGGGAGATGCCCTCGACCACGTAACTCTTGGCGATAGGCGTAATGGGATAGATGCTCGACCGTGTAGCCTTGGAAAATAGGTGTGGCTGGAGTGATACTCGACCACGTATCCTTACCAATTGGAGAAAGGCGGGAGAGATGCTCGACCGCTCAATTCTTGGCGAGAAGGTGTGGCGGGAGTGATACTCGACCGTGTAACCTTACCAACTGGACAAAGGCGGGAAAGATGCTAGACCACTTACTTTTTGGTGAGAAGGTATGGCGGGAGTGATGCTCGACCCCGTAACTTTGTCGATTGGAGAAAGGCGGGAGAGATGCTTGACCACTCAGTTCTTGGCGAGAGGGTGTGGGGGGAGTGATGCTCGACCGCGTAACCTTACCGACTGGAGAATGGCAGGAGAGATGCTTGACCGCTTACTTTTTGGCGAGAAGGTGTGGTGGGAATGATGCTCGACCGCG
>NW_023354142.1:0-2330 GCF_001411555.2 Juglans regia
GGAGACACCCATAGAACCGAATCTAAAGTTACAACCTGCCAAGCCTGAAGAAGTCACTAATAAAGATCAGTTTCAAAGACTGGTTGGAAGACTGATTTATCTCTCACATTCACGCCCTGACATAGCTTTTGTAGTTAGTATGGTAAGTCAATTTATGCACTCACCTGGACCTGACCACTTTGATGTAGTGCATAGA
The DNA here is from genome assembly GCF_001411555.2 of Juglans regia. NCBI lineage: Eukaryota > Viridiplantae > Streptophyta > Magnoliopsida > Fagales > Juglandaceae > Juglans > Juglans regia. The sequence goes on from NW_023354142.1 coordinate 197, forward strand.
ATTCTAAGGTACTTAAAGGGAACTCCAGGTAAAGGTTTATTGTTTGGAGGCCATGGACATCTACAAGTTGAAATGTACACTGATGCAGATTGGGCTGGGAGTATAACATATAGAAGATCAACGTCTGGCTATTGTGCTTTTGCTGGAGGAAACCTAGTTACATGGCGCAGCAAAAAGCAAAATGTGGTGGCTAGGAGTAGTGCAGAAGCTGAATTTAGGGTTGTTGCCCATGGGATCTGTGAAGTGTTATGGATTAAAAGATTAATTGAAGAATTAAGGGTTGAAAATTCACTACCTATGAGATTATATTGTGATAATAAAGCTACCATAGTCGATGCTCACAATCCGAAAATTTGAGGTTTACGGAAATTTCTGTGGTGGATTTGTGGCTTTAGGCAGTTCTCTTTTTTGGTTCTCGGCATTTTCAATTTCTGGTGCTTCGTAGATACCTAAGGTATTCTTCTTGGCTCTTTTTTTATGAGCATCATGTCTTCAGACTCTTTTGCTGTGAAATTCACAAGTAAGAATTATTCTGCCTGGGAATTTCAATTTCGCTTATTTGTCTTGGGGAAAGAATTATGGGGTCATATAGATGGTAGCGATCCCGCTCCTACTGAGCTTTCTAAATTGGCTCAGTAGAAAATCAAAGATGCTAGGGTGATGACATGGATTTTAGGCTCTGTTGATCCTCTTATTATTCTTAATCTAAGGCCATATAAGACTGCTAAAACTATGTGGGAATACTTAAGGAAAGTGTATAATCAGGACAATTTTGCTCAGCGTTTTCAGTCGGAGTACAAGATCTCCAGTTACACTCAGGGCGATCTCTCTATTCAAGATTATTTTTCTAGGTTTAATAATCTCTTGGGAGAATTTACTAACATAATTTATGCCAAGGTACAGGAAGAATCTCTCTCTGTTGTGCCAGAAGTTCATGAACAAAGCAAGCGAGATCAATTTTTAATGAAGTTACAACCTGAATTTGAGGTCACTCACTCCAACTTGATGAATCGTGCTCCATTGCCTTCTTTGAACATTTGTTTTGGGGAGTTACTTCGTGAGGAGCAACGTCTTGCCACACAAGCCACTTATCAGCAAGACAAAATGTTACCAAATGCAGTGGCTTATGCAGCTCATGGGAAAGGCAAGGGACGCGAAATGAGGAAAGTTCAATGTTTCAACTGCAAGGAATATGACCACATTGCTACTCACTGTGCAAGGAAATCTTGCATTTACTGTAAGAAGCCGGGGCATATTATCAAAGAATGTCCTATACGTCCCCAGAATCGTCAGGCTAATGCTTATCACGCCAATGTGAGTCCATCTACTTCTGCTAACTCTGCTATTGTTGGTGATTCATCTGCTCTTACTCCTGAGATAGTGCAATAGATGATGATTTCAGCATTTTCAGCCTTATGGCTGCAAGGTAACGATTTACTTCCATCCTTATCGTGGCTTGTTGATTCGGGTGCGTCTAATCACATGACTAGTTCTTTTGATACACTAAGCAATGTTCAGACTTTAATGGCTCATCGCACATTTAGATTGCTAACGGTAGTCAGTTACCTATTCATGTTAGAGATGTTTTTGTATCTTTTGAGCTTTCCACTAGTCTTATATCAGTAGGTCAGTTGGTTGATAACAACTATGATGTTCGTTTTTCTCGTGATGGTTGTTTTGTGCAGGATCAGGTGTTGGGAAAGATACTCGCGAAGGGGCCTAAAGTTGGACGTTTATTTCCTCTGGATTTTTGCATTCCTGTTGTTCTTTCATTTTCCTGTAATACTGTAAACAACAAGGGTGAAGTATGGCACAAACGGTTGGGTCTTCCTAACTCTATTGTTTTATCTCATTTAATAAACTCTGGTTTGTTGGGCAATAAAGATCAATTTTCTTCTCATCTCTCTTTTGATTGCTCCACATGCAAATTAGGTAAAAGTAAATCTCTTTCTTTTCCCTCTCATGGTAGTCATGTTGAAAGTTGTTTCAATTTGATTCATAGTGATGTGTGGAGAATTTCTTCTGTTATCACATGCGAATTATAAATATTTTGTTACTTTCATTGATGATTATACCAAGTATACTTGGATTTATTTTCTTCATTCTAAATTGAAGGTCTTTTCTGTTTTCCAAC
>NW_023354143.1:0-2636 GCF_001411555.2 Juglans regia
ATTAATGCCGGGGCTCGCATTTCAATCATTTTTATCTTCTTAAACACGTTGTGGGAAGGTGATGCTTTTTCCCTATAAGACTAATATTAGTTGTTAAAACGTCCCACTCAAACCATGTCGTACAGAGAAAGACATGCATCAGCAGTAATACCACTGGGCCATTCTGCAGCTTGTACGTACCTAGCCTGCTAAATTCATGGAATTGTTTTTGACTGAATTTCATAAGAGACATAATCGAAGCATTAGCGTACGTTATTATAGAAACGAGAAAGTAAATTAAAGATGCTCATGATGTTAACTGATGATGGCCAAGACTATACTATTAGTTGTTTTTATTTCAATAGTTTTTTGTACATAATAATTGTCGTATACACTAATTATTTTTTTATTCCTTTTATTTACTTATCTTATTTTATTTGCTGGCACAATGCTATAGGTGTAGTTAGTTAGTTTGTTAGAATACGTTGTTAGAGGTACTTTTCATAGTGGAATAGAATAATAACTTTTCCTCCATTAATTTGCTCTCAGTTTAATCATCTGCTCGACTGCAAGTTCTTAGTTTCGCGTTATCTTACATGGTATCACAACCTTAGAGAAACTTTACTTGCCTCTTCATCTCAACTTCAACTCAAGATTTATTGTGATTTGGATTGGGCTTCTTGTCCAGACTTTTGTCGATCTATCACAAGTTATTGTATCTTCTTAGGCAACTCTCTTATTTCTTGAAAATCTAAGAAACAAACAGTTGTCTTGAGATCATCAGCTGAAGTCGAATATCGATCTATGGTTGTCACCTGTTCAGAAATCACTTGGCTTCGATATCTTCTCAAAGACCTTAGTTTTTCTCATCCACAAGCTGCCATTCTCTTTTGTGATAATCAGAAAGCCCTTCGCATTGCTGCAAACCTAGTATTTCATGAGAGAATCAAACATATCGAACTTGATTGCCATTTGATAAGAGAAAAAATTTAAGAAGAAAGTGTCACTACTGCTTATGTCTCTTCTCAAACACAGTTGGCTGATACATTCACCAAAACTCTACCATCTTATCTCCTAAAAGCACACTTATTTAAGATGGGAATAGTAAATTTTTATTCTCCAACTTGTGGGAGGATGCTGATACATGCCAAGACTAAACTACTAGTCATTTTTATTTCAATAGTTTCTTGTACATAATTGTCGTATACACTAGTTATTCTTTTATTCCTTTTATTTACTTACCTTACTTTATTTGCTGGCACAATCCTATAAGTGTAGTTAGTTAGTTTGTTAGAATACTCTATCACCCCTTTGGCAGAATACGTTGTTAGAAGTTCTTTTCATAGTGGAATATAATAACAACTTTTCCTCCATTAATTTGCTCTCAGTTTTATTCCTTTGTTCTTGGTTTCATGTTATCTTACACATAATGCAGGTGATTCGTTCCTGGGAATAAATTATTGACCATTCCTGTCAATGAAAACAGTATATATTCACATGCGCTTGCAGGCAAAGCACATCATCATCCATGCATCATCCAAATGATATTTTAGTTCAACGTACGGAAGTGACACCACATGTCTGCGATCACGTGTACAAAAATGCATAATACTTGATGAGTACTACTAGAGCCAGTGTTTTTTTATATATATTTTTTATAATTATTTTTTATAGAAATTTTTTTAATATTTTTAAATATTTTTAAAAAATAAAATAAATTTATAATATTATTAAAAAATATTTTCTTAATGATGAAATAAAAAAATTATTAAAAAATACTTCATTAATTATAAAATAAAATAAAAAATAATTTTTTTATTTCAGAATTAAGGAAGTATTTTTTAATAATATTATAAATTTTTTTTTTATTTTTTTTAAATATTTAAAATTATTAAAAAATAAAAATAACTATAAAAAAAAAAATACATTAAAAAATATATGATAGAGCTAAGAATGACTCTCAGCTAGAGCCACCAGTAGTGACTTTATCATTTTCTAATACTTTATTTCGGTGCTATTCAGCCGTCTCCTTTATGCCGCTAATTATTATTCTTTTTATTTTTTTTATATTTTTTAATATATTTAAATATTTTTAAAAAATATATTAATATATTTAAAATTTCAAAATAAAATAAAATAAAATAAATTCTCAACAGTATACTTTAGCAGTCAAATATGGGCTGCATAGTATCTTTTCTCCTTTAATTTACTTTTGATCTGCACAAGAAATGCGTGCTATTTTATCTCGGAGCATGGCAGTAAAATCTGTCTTGCTTTGCCGACGATCTTAAAAGGTCCGGAGGTAAGATGTGACGAGGATTTTATATTTTATTTAAAAGTTTAAAATATTATATTTTAATATTATTATTGTATTAAAATTTTAAAAAATTAAATAAAAATTTGAAAAAAAAAATTAAATTATTTATAATTATATTTTATATAAAAATTAAAAAAATATAATAATAAAATAAAATGAAATAAAATGAGATTAAAATTTTTTACTGTATCATCCCACCCCCGATAATTGAAATATTCTCAAGTTCGACTTTGCCGATAAATAAAAAGCACGCTGACATGCAATTTTTCACAGTACTTTTTGCTCTTAAAATTCGTACCATTAGAGCAATTATTTGGAAATCCTGGCTGACCATTAATTG
>NW_023354144.1:0-591 GCF_001411555.2 Juglans regia
GGATATATTTTGTCACTTTGGGACTTTGTTGAAATGGTTGGATTTGATAATTTAGTTGTGGATTGGATATATTTTGTGTGTTTGAGGGAGGGACTTTGTTGTAATGGTTGGATTTGATAATTTAGTTGTGGATTGGATATATTTTGTGTGTTTGAGGGAGGGACTTTGTTGTAATGGTTGGATTTGATAATTTAGTTGTGGATTGGATATATTTTGTGTGTTTGAGGGAGGGACTTTGTTGTAATGGTTGGATTTGATAATTTAGTTGTGGATTGGATATATTTTGTGTGTTTGAGGGAGGGACTTTGTTGTAATGGTTGGATTTGATAATTTAGTTGTGGATTGGATATATTTTGTGTGTTTGAGGGAGGGACTTTGTTGTAATGGTTGGATTTGATAATTTAGTTGTGGATTGGATATATTTTGTGTGTTTGAGGGAGGGACTTTGTTGTAATGGTTGGATTTGATAATTTAGTTGTGGATTGGATATATTTTGTGTGTTTGAGGGAGGGACTTTGTTGTAATGGTTGGATTTGATAATTTAGTTGTGGATTGGATATATTTTGTGTGTTTGAGGGAGGGACTTTGTTG
>NW_023354145.1:0-210 GCF_001411555.2 Juglans regia
CAGGAGGGTTTGGTCAAGATTTGATAGATTCATTGTCTCTCCTTCATGGGAAGCCCATTATCTGGAAGTAAGTCAGAAACAGTTAGCTCGAGTCAGCTCAGATCACTTCCCTATTCTTTTAGACTGTGGGGGTATTCATAGTGGTTGCCGGTATTTCAAGTTCGAAAACATGTGGCTATCAGCGGATGGGTTTGTAGAGATGATGAGTGT
>NW_023354146.1:0-674 GCF_001411555.2 Juglans regia
CAACCGGCTTAGCCCGGTGTTGGAGCATATTATTTCCAAGTCTCAGAACGCATTTATTCGAGGGAGACAAATTTTTGATTGGGTACTCATTGCAAATGAGTGCTTGGACCACAGACTTCGAGAGGGAGGCTCAGGGGTTCTTTGCAAGCTTGACATGGAGAAGGTGTAAGACCATGTGAACTTGGAATTCCTCATATATCTGCTTGATAGGTGTGGCTTTAGGGTTAGGTGGATTTCATGGATGCGTCATTATTTCAATGGCTCGGTTCTCAGTTCTAGTCAATGGCACACCTGCTGGTTTTTTTTATAGTTCACGGAGATTGCGATAGTGAGATCCTCTATCTCCACTTTTATTTATTATAGTTATGGAGGCTCTAAGTAGGATGGTGTAGGCTGCTGTGGGGGAGGGTTTTTAGCTATTTTTCAGGTGGGCAATGGCTCTGGGGGCCCTACTATCATCTCACATCTTCTTTTTACAGATGATACTTTAGTCTTTTGCGAAGCGGATAAGAGCCAAATCCAGACTCTACGAGCTTTGTTACTTTGCTTTGAAGCAGTGTCAAGGCTCAAGGTGAACTTTGGCAAGTCTGAGATGGTTCCTGTGGATACGGTCCCTAATATTCTTAGTTTAGCAAGCCCTCTGGAGTGTAAGGTGTTTTCTTTCCCAATGAAAA
>NW_023354147.1:0-285 GCF_001411555.2 Juglans regia
GGAGACGTTTGGATTCGCAAGTCATCTCAGCTCATCTCAACTCATCTCACTACTATTCATTACTATTCAGCAACTTTAACTCACAAATCTCACTACTATTCACAACTCATCTCATTACTATTCACAATCTATCTCAACTCATCTCAGCTCATCTCAAGTCATCTCAAATTATCTTCGAATCCAAACGTCTTAATGTCCAATGTTGAAGGAATTTTTTGTCCTTTTAATTTTTTTCTTATTTTCCCCCCTTTTTTTCAATAAATCGATCTAACAGTTGATTGCTCG
>NW_023354148.1:0-761 GCF_001411555.2 Juglans regia
ATCTTATTTCATTTCATCTCATCTAGTCATTACAACTTTCTTAACTTTTAATATAAAATAAAATAAACAATTTAACTTTTTCAAATTCTAAAATAAAAATAATATTAAAAAATATATTCTAACAATATTTTATTCAACTTTTTAACTTTAGTCTCAACTCATCTCATCTCATCTCATATGCGAAAACAAACGAGCCTCCCTAGTTTGTTTTAACAACTATTTCCATCTTATCTCATCTTATATCATCTAATCATTATAATTTTATCAAATTTTTACATAAAATAAAGTAAATAATTCAACTTTTTCTAATAATCAAAATAAAAATAATATTAAAAAAATATATTATAATAATATTTTACTTAATTTTTAATTTTTATCTCAATTCATCTTATCTCATTCCATTCATCTGTTCCAGATGAGGCCTAAAGCAGATGAGGCCTTAGGTGAAAAAAAGTCAACCAAGGTAATTGTTTGCAAGCCAGTACTTGTCCCTTGTCATCTCTGATCACCGTCATAGTACCAATCTTACCAAGTTCCTTTGCTATAGCTATATCTCAAGAGTATTGCTATATCACACTCTACTATTCATCACACTCTCCACACACTTCACATAGTTTTTTTTTTTTTTTTCACCCCAGCACGTTAAGTGTGCTGGGGCTGCTTCACACAGTAGTGTGTGAAGCAGATTTATTCATATCTCAATTAGCCTTGACAAAACCCCTATTTGGCACATGCCATTTAGGAAATGTCAGCGATCGGTC
>NW_023354149.1:0-1233 GCF_001411555.2 Juglans regia
CCACTCATTTTCATCACGAAAAGAGACGTAGATATTTGACTTTCAATTCTCGAGAAAAAGATATTAAAAAAAGTTAAAAAATAGTTTTTAAATGTGAAAATTAGATTAAAAATTATAAAAATACACTGAAAATATAAAAAAATACAAAATTTCGGCCGACACACTGAAAACCAATTGGTACACAAAAAACTGACCGGTATTGACCGAAATGCACCAAAATAATCGATATTTGATCCAGTACGAAACACGTATCTTCCTTGTACCAATTATTAGCCCGACACGGTAAATGACATCTTATTCAAAACCCTGTTCTCGATTCTAAAAGCATTATGTTTACCAACACTGAATGACACGATTAATTATATAAAAATCAGCTTAATTAACATGTTCCGATAGTATCTATCCTAGTACGTACCTAATCTTGAGAGCAACGAGAGTGAATTTAGTATAAGATAAAAGAACCTCTTAGGTTATAAAACTTGTATATTTTTTGGAACACGGGATATAAGTATTTTTAAATCTAATTTTATATTTCGAGATTATTCTTTGAGATATATGGAGTGGACCACTCTATGTGGACTCATTTTGTTAGGGTGGCATGTTTGGATATTTATGTATCTTAAAATTTTGTAAATAATAGTAAAATAATTTAAATGAATATATTTGATTGAATTTAAAAAAAAAAAGAGAAAAAATTAAATAAAAATATTATAAAGTTAAATTTTTTAATATTATTTTTATTTTAAAATTTGTAAAATTTGTATTGATTATTGTGTTTGAAAAATAATTAGATAATAATTAGATAAAAAATTTAAAATTTAAAATTAAAAAATATTTTGTATTGAAGTGATATTTGGAGATGAAATTTTAATAAGTTTTGAGAATTTAACATGTTCTTAGATAATTTGAGATAAATTTATTTAATATTTTTATTTTTTGATTTGAGGTGAAACGAAGAAATTTTAGGCTATATTTGGTTATTAGAGTAATCAGTTCAATGCATCCTAAACTAATTATAGTTGAGATATATTATTTTTTTTTTATAAATAAAAAGTTAAACTAATATAAATATATTTTATACATTTAAACAAATCTCGACGAGACCTATAAAAATATTATTATTTATAAATAAACTCAATTTCGAAACACAACTTTAAAAATAAAAACTCGAATTCCCCATGGAGATTAGGAAGGACTGGTGCCAACGAAAACGGAGCCGTGGCGTGAGGTTTA
>NW_023354150.1:0-208 GCF_001411555.2 Juglans regia
GGGGGGGGGGGGGGGGGGGGGGGGGGGGGGGGGGGGGGGGGGGGGGGGGGGGGGGGGGGGGGGGGGGGGGGGGGGGGGGGGGGGGGGGGGGGGGGGGGGGGGGGGGGGGGGGGGGGGTGTTGTGGGCGACGATTGTACTGGGTTGACGCTAGAATCTCGATGGCGGCGGCACTGGGTGGAGATGGCGGCTGCACTGGGTTGAGATCCC
>NW_023354151.1:0-294 GCF_001411555.2 Juglans regia
GCTGAGCGTGTGGAAGCATTGTGTGGTGTCGAGCCTGCCCCGCTAGGCATGGGAAATAAGAGAAGAGAAAATAGTAACAATCGGGACAGTTGTTGAGGTCTCAACCCCTTGGGAGCCAAGCCAAACCAGCAAACAACCCATCGGCGGCCGAGAGCACGCGTAGGAATCTAGTGCTAAGAAGCACCAAACACCATGCCACACTCACACCTCAAGGATGCCATGCACGAGGATCGAACCCCCACGAAGATCAACGCATCAAGAAGGAAACCGTATCAAGGTTCAACCCCATGGGAA
>NW_023354152.1:0-606 GCF_001411555.2 Juglans regia
GAGAAATTCTATTTGCAGTCCTGAAGTGGGGACTGCATGTGCAGGCACATACTTAAATGAGAGAAAACATTATTTTAGGAGGGATAATTTTGTAATTTTACAAAACTTTAAAGTTAAAATAGTCTAGGCCTACACATGCAGTCCCCAAATGGGGACTGTACCTAGCATTGCTCTTATTTTTTATTTATATATAATAGTGATTTTATTTTTTATTTATATATTATAGTGATTTTATTTTTTATTTATATATTATAATGATTTTATTTTTTATTTATATTTAATAGTGATAAATATTATAGTGATTTTATTTTTTATTTATATATAATAGTGATAAATATTATAGTGATTTTATTTTTTATTTATATATTATAGTGATTTTATTTTTTATTTATATATTATAGCGATTTTATTTTTTATTTATATATGATAGTGATAAATATTTTTTATTTATATATTATAGTGATTTTTATTTATATATATATTATAATGATTTTTTTTATATTTAATAGTGATAAATATTATAGTGATTTTATTTTTTATTTATTATATAATAGTGATAAATATTTTTTATTTATATATTATAGTGATTTTATTTTTTATTTTGAT
>NW_023354153.1:0-262 GCF_001411555.2 Juglans regia
TATATATATATATATATATATATATATATATACACGCCGTATTTCATTAAAGGTGCGTACTTTGTATCCTTTTTAGTTGAAAGTTGGAAGTGCTCTGGATCATATTTGGAAAAATAAAACAGAAAGTGCAAGAAAAAAAATCCTAATATAAAATAACAACACAAGAAACAATAGATATGTTATTTGGAAAGAGAAGGGCTTTAGGATACCAATTGTGAGCGTATTTAATATATGATTTCTCTTGATAGTCTTAGGTTGTGTT
>NW_023354154.1:0-284 GCF_001411555.2 Juglans regia
GCTACTCCTCCACTCCCGGTCTCGATATATTTTTTTTATTTTTTTTAATATTTTTTTTACTTAATGATTAAATAAATATTTTTTAATAATATTATTATTTTTTTATTTTTTTTAAAAATATTTTTTTAATATAAAAAAATAAAATAAAAAAACACAACATTTTATATTATTGGTGGCTCCCTGCAGCGGTGGATGTAGAGTCACCCTTGACAATAAGTTTCTTGTCAAATCAGCTGGCCAATTTTCTTTTGACACCTGTCACAAGTTAAATTTCTCATTTTTTA
>NW_023354155.1:0-296 GCF_001411555.2 Juglans regia
ACTATTATATCCATGGCGGTGCCATATATCACTATTATACTCGTGGTTGGGATGTATATCGCTATTATACCCGTGACATGGCCGTATATCATTATTATACCTATGGCAGGGCCTTAACAAAACATAACAGACCCAGATACAGATACAAAATCAAAAAATCATGTCAAAAGTTTTCAGATGTCACATCATATCAAAACAGAGTACTGAACATATTCAACTCATTTCACATATTCAAAAACAGATTCAGAACATCTTCATATCATATGCACAATTTTTCATAAATTGCATATTCGCTA
>NW_023354156.1:0-226 GCF_001411555.2 Juglans regia
GGTGCACCTCGGTGGAAGGCAGGGGTGCACGGCGGGGCTTTGGGAAAACTCGAGCAAACTGAGTGGTGGTTTCTACAGTGGCTTGTTGTGCTTGGGCTCAAACTGTGGTGGTTTATGTGCATCAGTTGGGGAGGTGAACGTGGGGTTGAGGAGAAAAGTGGGCTACTATGGCAGCTTGATGCTACGGTTACATGGGGGCAGCCTAGTGCACGATGGTTTGTGAACG
>NW_023354157.1:0-230 GCF_001411555.2 Juglans regia
TCATTATTATATATAAAAGTAAAATAAAATCACTACAATATTTATTAATATTAAAAAATCACTATAATAAAATCATTATAATATTTATTATTAAAAATAAAATCACTATTATATATAAATAAAAAATAAAATCACTATAATATATATAAATAAAAATAAAATCACTATAATATTTATCACTATTAAATATAAATTAAAAATAAAATCATTATAATACTTATCACTATTAC
>NW_023354158.1:0-508 GCF_001411555.2 Juglans regia
TTTTTTTTTTTTTTTTTTTTTTTTTTTGGGGGGGGGGGGGGGGGGAATTTAAATTGGCCATTGTTAATATGCAATGGAATTGACAGTGTTGCATAAGTAAAGCCACGGTCTCCATGGGTGACCTGGAAACAGAATCTAAAACAACCATAATGACAGCTAATAATTGCAAAAGGAGTGTTACTTGAGAGTTTGGTGATTTTATCGCAAAAGGAGTGTTACTTGAGAGGGTGAAGTGTAATTTTCTCCAATAAACAAAATTCAACCAAGAATAATTAGCAACTCATATTCTTGAGGCAGGATTATCACAGAAGGAATGGACTATGAGAGAGGAAAAAGGTGAACTTTCTTAATTGTTTAATGACCTGGGGGAAGGTAAAAGCATGTGAATTGAAAAGATATTGTTACAATGTTCCAAAACTAAATTGGATCAGGAAAAATGAAAGCAATGGCAAGAGAAAATCTAACAATGAGAAGTTAGTCTTTTTTTTTTGGGGGGGGGGGGGGGGGG
>NW_023354159.1:0-674 GCF_001411555.2 Juglans regia
GAACGGTCCGAAGGGGATTAAGATATCATTAAAGTTAGCTTATCCCACGTCCCGTAATAAAATTTAAGAGTGTTACCCGCCCTCGCATGGGACGAGGGGTGAGGTTTTCACCCCGGTCTCCCACTTTCGGGATATGGGCGCGAGATACCCTGTCCCGGTGGGCAGAGTGTGGGGCGAATTCTCAATCCGTCCAGCTTCCTTCTACTTAAAAAAAAAATATTACATTTTATTTGATTTAAAAATTATTTCTAAGTCTAAAAGTAATTAAAAATATATTTTTAGATCCAAATTATAGATTTAAATTTTGTGAATATGACATAATTTAAAAACTATATAATTTTTAAATTTGTTAATACATGTTTTGTATAAATTATAGTGTATTAATTTTTAAACTATATAATTTTTAAATTTGCTAGTGCATATTTTGTGAAAAAATCTAACAAATTGTAATATATATTTATATATACACAATTTATAATATATATATATTTATGTATATATATATATATATAAATGCAAGCAGGGGCGAGGCGGGGTTGGGCCCTCCTTGCCACCCGCCCCCGTTAGGGGCCCTAGATGCAGGGTGGAGGGCCTAGCCCCTGCATGGGCTGAGCAGGGTTGCCCGCGTCGTCATGCGGGGGTGGGGCGGACGGGTGCAAGGCCTCGTTGCCCAT
>NW_023354160.1:0-519 GCF_001411555.2 Juglans regia
ACACAAATATCATTTAAATATAAATTAATTTTTAATTTTTAATTTTTATCGTTTTCATCTAATATTACACCGAATTTTTATATAAATATAAAAATCAATACAATTTTTACGAACTTTAAAATAAAAATTATATTAAAAAAATATATTCAAATAATATTTTTATTTTATAATATTTTTATTTAACTTTTTATTTCTTTTTTTTTTAAAATTTATTCAAATCATTTCACTACTATTTATAGAATTTTGAAACATTTAAAATGTTCGAACCAGCTCTTAGTTTCTATAAGTTTTTTAATTATTTTATCTTTAATTCTCTTCTTTATTTTTTCTGTCTAGGGAAGATAAGTGGGGTATATGTTAATAATTTGCTTGTAGTCTTGTGATGATCGATCGAGATTAGAAATCATATATATGCGTGAGAATTTGTATATTTTTTTATTCAAGTAATATTATATATAGTCGTAAAATGTATTAATATCATAGAAATATTTTTAAAAAATTTTTCTTTTAAAATAATTG
>NW_023354161.1:0-259 GCF_001411555.2 Juglans regia
CTTGGTTAGTGTTTGGAGACTTTAATGAAATTCTGAAAAACCAGAAGAAGATGGGTGGCAGAGCTGGACCAGTAAGACAATTGACAAATTTGCAAGATGAATGTGAATTGCATGACATATAGGCTACATAAGAGTTAAATATGCATGGTGCAATAGAAGAGGAAGCAGCATAGCATCAGTGAGAGACTAGACATATTCAGGGCTGTTTGGATGCTAAAATCAGCTAAGTGCCTTCAGTTTTAAACTCCATTCAACGTCC
>NW_023354162.1:0-205 GCF_001411555.2 Juglans regia
CGGAAGGACGCTAGTATGTCGCTCAAGGATTATATGAATTTTAAGTAATTAGTTTGATGGGTGCGATCATACCAGCACTAATGCACCGGATCCCATCAGAGCTCGGCAGTTAAGCGTGCTTGGGCGAGAGTAGTACTAGGATGGGTGACCTCCTGGGAAGTCCTCGTGTTGCACCCCTCGTTTTTGTTTTTTCCGCCTTGCGAGA
>NW_023354163.1:0-2012 GCF_001411555.2 Juglans regia
GCATATGAGAGTTGAATTGTGGCAAATTCAATATTGGTACCGAGGTAAACACCGCAACTATATTCGTCATTTTTGTGTGATCAAGTGAGAGATGTAGATGCATGGAGTGATCACACAATAATAGTATGCACCCTGCTGCATATATATATATATATATATATATATATATACACGTCCTCTATATAGTATTAATGGTTAGCCATTGGGAGATGATGTTTAGAGGTGTGTCAAGAGACAACTGCTCGTTTATATCCAAACAATTGTGCCTCTTGCTAACCATCACCAATGAATCTATAAACGGAGGTCCTTTTTGTGACTGTTGGAATATTTTTACACCCTCTATCCATCAACAACCACTACAAAAGAAGTAAGAATTGCCGGCGTTTATATTATCGGCGGTTGTTTATGCGCCGGTAAAAATATATTATTGCTGGCGCTTATTGTTTACGCCTTTAAATAATTGAATTTTCCGGCGTTTATATTGTTACGCCAGTAATAATATCTAGCTTTGGCGGCGTTTACAAAAACGCCGAAAATATATCAATTTTACGCCGGTAAATTAGTTGTTTCCCGGCGTTTATATTATTACGCCGGTAATAAAATATAGTTTTGGCGGCGTTAAAAAAAAAGCCGAAAAGTGATCAAATTTATGCCGGTAAATAATTGAGTTTTCCCGTGTTTATATTATTACGCCGGAGATAATCTATAGCTTTTGCAGTGTTTAACAAAATACCGACAATTGATCAATTTTACATCAGTAAATTAGTAGTGTTCCGGCGTTTATATTGTTACGCCAGTAATAATATATAGTTTTGGTGGCATTCTAAAAAACGCCGACAATTGATCAAGGGACTTAAATAATAATTTTTTATGTTTAAATCACTAATTATTTATTCAAAGAATGGGTCATGAACCAAACTAGTAAAGGGCATCTTGCTAAGATTCACAATTTACAAAAAGAGTAGTAAAACTAATGCATAATTCACCACTTCACCTAACACCTGATTTCAAAACTTTTATAATTCGTTCCAATTCCAACTTAGCAAAACAGAGCAAACGTAGATATATAGCATAACCATTAGTATTATCTCAATTAAAGAAATTTGTAATTACCATTAAACTAAAATATTAATATAATTTGAGATTCTTCACTTATAATCCCCTCAATCCTTGTCCTCATCGTTCTCTTCCTCTTCTTCGTCTTCCTCTTCTTCATTTTTATCTTCCATTTCATTCTCTATTTGATTTTGTCTTGAAGCCTGAAAATAAATTCAAATGAGAGTTTAAAAATTTCAAAATAAGATTGATTGATATCAACTAAACATATGTGAGGTGCTCACCTGTGCATGCACAAATGTGTTTACGAAATTTCGCAATTCAGTTAATTTATTTTCACCCGTGAAACCAATATCCCAATGAGAATTTTCACCATAGTTTAATCCTCAGTTCCCATCAAAAGTGCCCAAGATTAGAGCTAATCACTTTGAACAGACGAGTGGACTACTACTGTATTTTTGGAGGCGCGCGTCTAGCTAGCTAATTATTTTCACAAACGTGCAAGTTTTAATAGGCGCCCACAAATTTTATAATAAATTAACATTCATGAATATAACTCATAATTTCTTCAATCAATAGTACCTCGCCATTCCAAAGCTAGCTAGCTATTTCGGGGAGACGACATGGTTTACCTTTTAGAGCAGTGCTACATCTTTCGAGAGATGTAATCTGAAAATCTATTGTAAGTAAAAAGTATTTTTTATTTTTTTATTTGATGTATTTTTTTAATTATTATAAATATTTATAAAAAAAATAAAAAATTTATAATATCATTAAAAAAATATTTTTTTAATTATTAAATAAAAAAAAAAATTCAAAACACATCTTCAAAACATTTAACATTTCTGTACCTTTTATAATTTTATAGGGATCCTCGTAATTCTAAATTCCAGAAAATGTCCCCTTCATGTCTGCCCCTTTCGTTGTCAATAAAAAAAACCGAATGATGTATGTAC
>NW_023354164.1:0-580 GCF_001411555.2 Juglans regia
TTCAATTTATTAATATATAATCGAAAGGAACTTTGGATTTCTAAATTTGGCGGGAATGACATCACTCCTCAGCACGTCATCTAAAGCCATCATTGCCTCTCCTCGTAGCTCCATTCTAGAAAACGTCAGCTTCACCAACCTAACTAAATCAATAAAGTATATATATATATATATACGGGTAGGAGACACGTCGGAAACTTCCCCATCCCATTGATCGCTACCTTTGCTTTTCAAAGTAGATCAAATACTCGAAAGATTCCATAATTTCATGACTAGATATATATATATATATATATAGAATATGATCACATGGGATTAATATCATGTCTACACATTTAAGTAATTAATAACCTATATATATCAAGTAGTTGCAGTAGTACGGTTGTATATTTATGCAATTAATTAATGATGCATGCATGGATGGTTCAGATGATCTCCAGCTCATGATGTAGTACTGATCATCCGTCGTAATAATAATTCCTTTTTTCACACAGTCCGCGGCCAGGTTTCAGATCAACACGGAATAGTTGACGTCGTCGACAGTAGTATATAATATTATATAATTTAGCTAGGGATCCAG
>NW_023354165.1:0-733 GCF_001411555.2 Juglans regia
AACGCCCCAATGAAAGGCCCAAACCACATGGCCTATACTCCAAAAGAACTAGTCAATGATACAATTGGAGCCCCATTGGAACCTTATAAAGAGCAAGAACTTCTTCTTCCCAAGCAATATGGGATCCCATACACCACCTACCCTTATCCATATCATATGTGGTATCACAATCTACCCCCCTTAAATTCCCGACGTCCTCGTCGAGCCTGTCCATTATAGGTGGCACGGCTCAAGTCCCACATTTCTGGTTGAGATAGGCTCTGATACCATTTGTAACGCCCCAATGAAAGGCCCAAACCACATGGCCTATACTCCAAAAGAACTAGTCAATGATACAATTGGAGCCCCATTGGAACCTTATAAAGAGCAAGAACTTCTTCTTCCCAAGCAATATGGGATCCCATACACCACCTACCCTTATCCATATCATATGTGGTATCACAATCTACCCCCCTTAAATTCCCGACGTCCTCGTCGAGCCTGTCCATTATAGGTGGCACGGCTCAAGTCCCACATTTCTGGTTGAGATAGGCTCTGATACCATTTGTAACGCCCCAATGAAAGGCCCAAACCACATGGCCTATACTCCAAAAGAACTAGTCAATGATACAATTGGAGCCCCATTGGAACCTTATAAAGAGCAAGAACTTCTCCTTCCCAAGCAATATGGGATCCCATACACCACCTACCCTTATCCATATCATATGTGGTATCACACAATCTACCCCCCTTA
>NW_023354167.1:0-2070 GCF_001411555.2 Juglans regia
TATTAATTATAAAATATTAAATAATAATAAATAGTATTAAAAAATAAATAAAATAATAATAAAATAATAAATAATTGTGAGTTATTACGTGAATAGTATTCATACCAAGCCTTACAATTTATTTAGGGAGTGATATGATATGGAAATCTTGTAAATAGTTATAAGATAATTTTTAATTATAAATAGTTTGAGTTGAATATTTTTTTAATTTTAAAAAATAAGAGAGATGATTAATTTAAAAATTTTATATTTGAATTATGTTTAGAATATGAAATGAGTTGAGATGATATAAGAATTTTAAAATAATATATATTTTCAAAGATTTGTGTAATTAGATGTCATTGTTTTTATAATTATTATAATCTTATTTTATTTTATTATTATAATTTTTTTAAATTTTTATATAAAATAAAATAAAAAATTTAATTTTTTAAAATTTAAAATAAAAATAATATTAAAATATATTTTAATAAATTTTTAATTTTTATATCAATTTATCTTAGGATAATGCTGGAGCTCCCGCTGGAACTCTAGTGTATTTTATCATGTGTATTTTTTAATTCTTTTTTTATATAAATGTTTTTAATGATTTTAAATATTTTTAAAAAAATAAAAAAATTTATAATATTATTAAATAATACTTGCTTAATCACGAAATAAAATAAAAAATTATAAAAAATAATTTTATATTTTACTTCGTGATTAAGGAAGTATTTTTTAATAACTTTTTTTTTATTTCTTAATTAAGAAAGTATTTTTAATGATATTCTAAATTTATTTTATTTTTAAAAAAATATTAAATAAAAAAATTATTAAAAAAAAAATACATACAATATATACCTGCAGCCCCAGCGAGAGCTGTAGTACGATCCTTTATCTTATTTTATTTTATCTCAACAAAAACAAACAAGGCGTTAACAGCATTGATGAGTTGAGTCAGTGAGTGCAAAACTGTCTAATCGTGTAAAGGAGATAGCATAATGAATGCTAGCTGGGACCGGGTTGACGAGTTGACCCTGCATGCATGTGAATCTGTGATAGGAATTCAGAATTGAGGTCTTTCCTCTTGCCTTCCTGCTTTCTGTTTATTAGGGCGATAGGTTGTATTCAATTGAATTAAATTCGATTGGATTGAGGTAAAAATTAAAAATAGGTTTCGTTTGAATTATCAATTACTTTTAATTTATTTTAATTTATTATTATAATTTTTTTAAATTTTAATATAAAATATAATAAATAATTCAATTTTTTTAAATTTTAAAATAATAATAATATTAAAAAATAATATTCTAACAATATTTTATCATCTCAACTCAACTCAACTCACTTTAACATCTAAACTCAATCTAAATTTAAGATTTCCAACTGGCCTGAATGATCTCTGAGCACGACCGAGGCGACGCAGCCTTTGCGTCCATTCACGTGATCGCCCTCCTCTCTTGGAATTTCGATCGCTTGAAAGATCAAAGATACACGATTAAAAAAAAAAAAAGTTTTACTATTTATCATTATATATAATATATATTTTTATTTATTTATTTTTATCTTTTTAATTTTATTCATTTTATTACTTTTAAATTAATTAAATTTGTTTATTTATTATCTATACATCACATATTTAATAAATAATAAATAAATAAATTATATATGATATGTAGCATGAAAATAAAAAATAAAAAATATATATATATATAAAGTAAAAAGAAAAGACAAAATTTACAAATAGTGATATACTGTCCCCAGCAGAGAAATTTGTTTATAAGGTACAGACAGGCACTCAGTCTCAATAGTCAATAGACTTCCTATAAAAAAAAAAAAAAAAAATAGTCAATAGACTTGTTGCACGACCGACATATGGATGCCTCGCGAACAAGTTGTCGATTTTGGATAAGAGAAATATTTTGTATATATATATATATTTTAAATGGTTATTCATTTAAATAATAAATACAAAAAATTTATTTAAAATTTATATCAATAATGCCACCTTAAACAAAAAAATCTTATTACGATACATCACTTATAATTATAAAAAAACAAAAAATTAATATTTTTTTATCATCTTGAGAA
>NW_023354168.1:0-773 GCF_001411555.2 Juglans regia
ATTTATTTATTTATTTATTTATTTATTTTATTTTAATCCCATTTGGGACAGGTATTAAGCAAAGATAAGTGTTATAATAACATAAAGATTTCATAAAAATAAACATACAAACTAACATGATTTCATGTAATACGTTAGATTTATTTTACAATAAAAATAATTTTATAATCTAATATACCACATCAAATTAAATCAATTTATAAATTTACCAAAATCTCATTATAGTTAAAGCTTTTCTCTCAAGCAAATATAATATTCTCATAGATAAATAAAACAAAGAAAGTATGAGAAAGAGGGGCATTTATTTATAGTGTACCTTATTTCTTGTGAGTGCCTTTTTAATCGAGACTTTCATGAGCTATTCATCATGAATGCTTCTCGCGTAGTGAGCTTCCAACTGTTGATTAATGAAGGATTAAATTATTATTTCTCAGCAAGGGGGTTTGGACATTTGTTCTTCATGTGGTGGGCTTTATGAATAAGGCCCATTGACCCATTATGAATAAGGACATCAGTTCCTCTGCTAGCTCTTATTAATTAAAGAGCGGGCCCCTACTCTGCCGCCCCGCTCTTACCGCTGGGCGGTGCGCCCAGCATTTTTTTTTTTTTATATTTTTTTAATACATTTAAATATTTTTAAAAAATAAAAAAAAATATCAATATATTTAAAAACACTTTTTTAATCACTAAGTAAAAAAAAAAATTTTTTTGACCAGCGGTCAAATTGAGTGGGCAAAATGGAGAGGCAAAGTAGCCTTTTTCTTAATTAAAAT
>NW_023354169.1:0-569 GCF_001411555.2 Juglans regia
AATAAATATTTAAATGTTGGCCTTTAGTTATTGTTCATCAATGGTTCTCTAACGTGGTCCCTTGCTCAAATCCTTTCTCTTTTTTCTTTTCGTTTCTACTTTTAGCTGTTAATCATTTCCTCGTTAGTTTTTGCTTTTGCTTTTGCTTTTCCCTAGAAAATCAATGTTTTCTTATGCGTAGTAGTAGTTGTGTTAAACTTTCACTGAAAGCAGCACTATTTCTTCCTCAAAATAAGAGTTTTCTTGCTCTTTATCATTATGTTTGTCTTTGTTATGCTTGTGATGGGACCGAATCTCGGTTACTTTCACTAACTCTTTTTATTATTATTTTTATTATGTCGGAAATCTCTTCAAGATAGAAATCTTCGGATTCATCCTATAGAATAAACTTCGATCATGGGCACCGTATTTTTGGAGATTTTTTATATAGAACTAGTTAAATTGTTGACTTTTTATTAAGAGATATGATTTTAAAAGATTATTTGTACCAATAAAATATTAAATCTTAGATCTTGAAAGAAGTGATATCCAAAATCAAGTTTTTCACTATTCTGTTAGCCTCTTACTCT
>NW_023354170.1:0-459 GCF_001411555.2 Juglans regia
ATATAATTAATTTTATAATTAATTGTCTTCATTTCTCTTGCAAATGAAGGGCAAGTGATATTGATTTTATTAGGATCTTTTTAAAGACTTTGTTTGGATTGATTTCAACTCATATCATCATTATAATTTTATTAAATTCTTATACAAAATATAATAAATAATTTAATTTTTTTAAATTTTAATTTAAAATTTTTAAATAATAATAATATTAAAAAATAATATTTTATTTAATTTTTAATTTCTATTTAAAAATATCTCAATCTCACACCGATCAAAATATTAGCTAGAGGGAAAACAAACAGAAAACCACGTGATGGCATGCCTGCAAATAGCAGAGGAATCCCAGGGCCCTAGGGACATTTTTTAAGATGTAAGAATCGCCAACGGGCTCTTTCTGGCATTTACAAGATTTTTTTTTTTCAGTTACGCATTTGACTCTCTCTCTCTCTCTCTCTCTCA
>NW_023354171.1:0-207 GCF_001411555.2 Juglans regia
CTATATAAAGAAATGCTAGGGGCCCGTTCACGTTGAATGAAAACGCCGCTTAGTGACGTGGAATAAAAGTTTGCACTTTGTAATTTCTTTACAAAGTGCCACTTTGTATTCTATACAAAGTGGCACTTTGTAAAGAATATAAAGTGCAAGCAGCAAACTTTTCTAGAATACAAAGTGGCACTTTGTAAAGAATATAAAGTGCAAACA
>NW_023354172.1:0-776 GCF_001411555.2 Juglans regia
GCATCGATCCATTAAAAAAAAAAAAAAACACACACACTCACACACAATCACAGCCTCAGATGATCCTACACGGGGCACCAGCTAGCCTCACCACTTACATTAGAAGACAAATGCCATTGTCACTGAGCCAGAATTGAGAGTTGGTGGAAACAGTGGAAAATTAAGTGATTTAATTATTTATGAGGCTGTAAATAAGTAGAGTACACCCTTTTTAAAGGTATGACTAGACCCATGACCAGAGTACATAACAACATCCATCATCATTCCAATTCTCAAAGTAGAACATCTATGAGAACTGATTAGATTATAATCTCACAAGGAACATTCACATATTGGTCGAACATTCAAGATATTAGCAAAGAGCATCCCTCTCTCTCTCTCTCACACACACACACACAGACATTCAGATTTAAGTAAATGAGACAAACAAATTAATGCAATTCAATAAACATTTACCCAGTAACGAAAATGGGTAAAGTCGGGTGCCAATCAACAGTTGCTATAGTAGCACTATGTGGAAGAGTTCTCAACTATGGGTGTGACAAAAAAGAACCAGAAAACCAGTTGGATCAGACCGGACCGGTTTACTTTCAAAACTTACAAATCTTCCCTTCCGTCTACCAATAGTTCAAGAGGGTCAAAGTATAATTAACCCTATTTTTATCATCATACTCTTATCATCATTTGATATGGTATTAAATTATAGATCTACAAATGAAACATAATAATAATTTTTAATCATTTAATACCATATCATTGGATAATGAGAGATGGTG
>NW_023354173.1:0-88022 GCF_001411555.2 Juglans regia
AAAAATGCACACGTGCCATGTGGCACACATTGCTCTAAAGACCAGAGACACCTACATGTGGTATCTTGATAGCGGGTGTTCTCGCCACATGTCGGGTGATAAAAGTCTATTTAAAACAGTTGAGGAGTACAAGTGTGGAACAGTAACATTTGGAGATGGGGGAAAAGCTGATATAATAGGAAGGGGTGAAATTGAAATACCTGGACTACCCGTCTTGAGAGAAGTCCTATTTGTTGATGGATTAAAAGCAAATCTCCTAAGTATAAGCCAAATGTGTGACAATGGTGCAGAAGTCCGGTTTTCAAAAGATATGTGTATTGTTTCAGATAATAATGGAAATTGCATGATGCAGGGAACAAGGACATCTGATAACTGTTATGGCCTTGCCTCTAAACCTCAGTATAGTTGCAATAGTACTAAGAGTGAAACTACTGACCTCTGGCATCAAAGACTTGGACATGTGAATCACAAAAATCTGTCTAAGATTGCCAAGAAAGAGATGGTGATAGGATTGCCTGAGCTGGGTAAAGCAGAGACTCCTGTTTGTGGGTCATGTCAGTTGGGAAAACAAGTTAGAACAGCTCACAAGAACACAACGGCTATCCTGACCGAACGACCATTAGAGTTGCTGCACATTGATCTGATGGGACCCTCTAGAACTGAGAGCTTGGGGGGAAAGAGATACATACTGGTAATGGTAGATGATTTCACTAGATACTCCTGGGTAGAATTTCTGAGAGAAAAAGGTGAAGCTCCTAATGTGATTAGAACTTTGTGCAAGAAACTTCAGAATGAGCAAGGGAAAGCAATAGTCAGAATTAGGAGTGATCATGGAAGAGAGTTTGAAAACTCAAATCTTGAGAGTTTCTGTGATGAAGAAGGTATCAGTCAAGAATTTTCTGCCCCTATCACTCCGCAACAAAATGGAGTGGTCGAAAGAAAAAACAGAGTTATTCAAGAAATGGCACGGGTCATGATTCACAGCAAAAGTGTACCTACTCACTTCTGGGGAGAAGCTGTGAACACAGCATGTCATATTGTGAATAGAGTCTATCCACGACCAAACACTTCCAAAACACCATATGAGATGTGGAAAGGAAAGAAACCTAATGTGAAATACTTCCGGGTGTTTGGAAGTAAATGCTACATTTTGAGAGATAGGGAAAACTTAGCTAAGTTTGACCCTAAGAGTGATGAGGGAATTTTTCTTGGATATTCCAGAAACAGTCGTGCTTATAGGTGTTACAATCTACGCACCCAAACCGTCATGGAATCCATAAATGTGGTGGTGAATGATGCTCCTGGAGAGGAGTTAAACAAGGAAGAGCTAACCCACACACCGAGTGAAATTGGACAAGAAGATTTTGGTACACTGAATCAGAACTTAGAGACCTCTTCAAGTGAAAAAGTGAGTTACCAAAAGGAGCCCTCTTCAAGAGTAAAGTTAAATCATCCTCAGGATAACATCATAGGACACATAGATGAAGGAATGAGGCTGAGGAGGAAAGTGATAAATCAATTGGCTTACTCAAGCTACATCTCACAAATTGAACCAAAGAGAATCGAAGAAGCATCTCACAAATTGAACCAAAGAGAATCGAAGAAGCCTTAAATGATGAGAATTGGTTGAATGCTATGCATGAAGAAATAAACCAATTTGTGAGGAATAATGTGTGGTACTTGGTGCCAAGACCAGAGAATCACAATGTCGTGGGTACTAAGTGGATATTTAAGAATAAGTCGGATGAGAATGGTACAATAGTGAGAAATAAAGAAAGATTGGTTGCTCAAGGGTATGCACAAATGGAAGGAATAGACTTTGACGAGACCTTTGCACCAGTTGCTAGACTTGAATCTATCCGGATATTATTCAGCATTGCATGCCACATGTGTTTTAAGCTGTATCAAATGGATGTCAAGAGTGCATTTCTGAATGGGATCCTCCAAGAAGAAGTGTACGTCGAACAACCGAAAGGTTTTAATGATCCAAAATACCCTAATCATGTCTATAGGTTGAAGAAAGCCTTATATGGTTTGAAACAAGCTCCTAGAGCTTGGTATGAGAGGCTTACTTCATATCTTGAAGATCACAATTTTCTGAGAGGAAATGTTGACAGAACACTGTTTATCAGAAAAGTTGGAGAAGACATAACAGTTGCTCAAATCTATGTAGATGACATTGTATTTGGATCATCGATTGACGCCTTGGCTCTTGAGTTTGCTGAAGAAATGAAAAATGAATTTGAAATGAGCATGGTGGGTGAACTAACCTTCTTCTTAGGACTCCAAGTGAAACAGTTAGATAATGGGTTGTTCATATCTCAATCCAAATATGCAAAGGAATTAATCAAAAAATTTGGATTAGATGGGAAAAGCCATGCCAGAACCCCCATGAGCACGAGTGTTAAGCTTAGTACTGATGGGTCAGGCAAGAATGTTGAGCAATCCTTGTATAGGAGCATAATTGGGAGTCTACTGTATCTCACTGCAAGTAGACCAGACATTGCTTTTAGTGTTGGGGTCTGTGCTAGATTTCAAGCCAATCCTAAGGAATCACATTTAGTAGCTATCAAACGCATACTTCGCTATGTAAATGAGACAGTCAATTATGGGATCTGGTATTCTAGAGACTCTAATACTGAGCTTGCAGGCTATTCCGATGCTGACTGGGCAGGTAATGCAGATGATAGGAAAAGTACTTCTGGTGGGTGTTTCTATGTCGGCACAAACCTTGTTGCCTGGATGAGCAAGAAGCAAAACTCCATATCGCTATCCACGGCTGAGGCTGAATATATTGCTGCAGGCAGCTGTTGCACGCAATTGTTGTGGATGAAGCAAATGTTGTGTGACTATGGCATTACTCAAGGTATGATGAGCATTTATTGTGACAATACTAGTGCCATAAACATTTCAAAAAATCCTGTCCAACACTCTAGGACCAAGCACATTGACATTAGACATCATCTTATTCGAGAGCTGGTAGAAACACGTGTTGTGACTCTTGAGTACATTCCCACCGAACACCAACTAGCCGACCTTTTCACTAAACCTTTGGATGGGCTTCGGTTTGAATTACTTAGAAAGGCTATTGGTATCTGTGCATTGACCTGAGGGTTGAAACATGCATAACATGCATTGCATGCATTACATGCATTTTTTTTCTTCTTTCTTTTATTTTTGTTATTTTGTGATTATTCATCGTCTTATTCCTTTTTGGGTAATACTGCCTTTACATGCACTCCATGGTTGTGATTTTTAGTTATTGGTGCTGTTAATTCTAAAAATCTAGGTGCATGTGTCTTTTGAGAATTGTATCATATATCTATGGCTTACAAAGGTTTGAAACATGAGTATCAGTTGTAATCTGTGACTAGCTTCACACACTTCACTCCACGCTTAGTCAATCGACGTTTCACCACCGTGAGTTCTTGGGGAGGCAATCAAAAGTGTTAGGAAACTCTACCTACACACAGAATTGACCACGGGCTAGACAACCTCATTATTGTTCCCTTGCACAAAGAAAAAGAAAAAGGGATGTTGTTGCATATTTAAAAAAAAAAAAAGAGGATAAAAGAAAAGGGTAAACAAGTATCCTGACATTGATACAGATAATCAAACAGAAGCATCTAGGTGCTAGCAGCATTGGGTTTGACTTTCTGCATCATGGAAGAGTTTCTCAAACACTTATGGTTTCTTGTACAGCCCAACCCCACTCACACCTTTTGGTTGAAATTTCTTGATTAAGCAAGGAATTTGTCAACACGGCTGTTTTGATTACTTGTGATACTTTGTTTTTATTACCTGCGTGTTTTATAATGACATGATGCCTTTCTACATTTGATGTGTGTGAATGATTTAAAAATTAACCTCATTAATAGTTGGATCACACTGATTTTTTTTTAAAGGCAGAAAAGTAAAATTGTGGGAAGCCGCTCGAGCGAACTTAAAAGCCGCTCGAGCGAAAGTGTTTTAAAATGCCCCGCGCCCCTCTTTTTCCCCAGCCTGCTTCTTTCTCTCTGCGCCGTTTCTTCTTCCCCTTCTTGCGCGACATCTCTCTCTTCTCACCGTGTGTTTTCATTTGATTTCTCTCAAGAAATCCCATTATAATCACGGTAAGTCTCTAATCTTTGATTCTCTCCAATCATTTTCGGTTTTTATCTTGAATTTCTTCATGCATTTTCCATATACATGCATTTCGGAATTTAGGGCTTTTGATTTGGGGATTCCGAAATGGAGCATTCTTGGTGATTTGTTTGGTGTTTGAATGGACCTCTTGGTTGTCCATTCCTATTCTCTTTGTATTTAGGAGGTTCTTAGAACCCCCAAGGGGTTTTTCATTTGGTTTGTACTTGGATGCACTCCAAGTGCTCGGTAAAATGCTTCAATGAAGTTTAATTTCTTATTTTCATCATGCATTGATACTACATTATCCCCATGGTCATGTTTGTCTATTCTAGTGTTGGGATAGTGTTTGGCATTGAGACTTGGGACCTCCATTGGGTTTAAAACCCAATCTTGGCTTAATTGAGTTTGAAGTGCTCAAAAATGCAAAATGGTTGTTATATTGTGTTAGTGGGCATGTGCATTGTGCATTATGCATTTTGACATTGTTTTAGCAACATTGCATAAGTTTGGCTTGGTTCACAATTAGGCATGTGCATTCATCAAGCATTGGGCATTTCACACTACCTTTAGCCTTGTCTAACGGTCATTGATTTTGTCCAGCATCTATCATGTCTCGAAGGGTTCGTTCACGCCAAAATCCTCCAGCCCCCGCTCAAGCACATTTTCGCAATCCTCATGCAAGAGAACTCTACACTCAAAATTTTTCCACCCGTTCTCTTATTGTTGAGCGGGAAGTTCTCCTTGGTGAGCTTTCTGAGACGGTAATTCCTCGCATTTTTGAGTCTCGCCAGTGGCTCGCCTTGACCACTGGTCATCCCACTCCTTCTGTGGAGTTGGTTAAGGAGTTCTACTCCAATATTGATGCCATCGCTGATGATGGCTCTTTTGAAGTCAGTCTCCGGAACATTGTTTTCCGGGTGACTCCGGGCATGGTTGCGGACTTGCTACATGCCCCGCGAGTGGCAAACCCCACTTATCCATATACACGGACTTCTCCTCCAAGTCCGACTGTCATTGTTCAATGTTTAATCGGTCATTTTTCGAGTTGGGATGGTAAGACACCCATTCTCACCTCTCGTTTTTCACCCGAGTTTCTCATTCTCAGTAGGATAGTCCTTACAAACCTTTATCCTACTGGTCATCAGAGTGATGTCGGTCCTGACCGCGCCACTCTTTTGTATGCATTGATAAATGATGTCTCCATTGATCTGGGGAGTCATCTGTGTCGGGTCATGCTTGAGGCGTTTAATTCCCCGAAACTACGGACTGGCTTGCCTCTCGCCTGCCTCATTACTAGGTTAGCCCTCTCTCAGACTGTTATGCTTCGTCCTAATGAGCCTAGAGTTCCTCTTAAGGCTCCCATTGGGCGTAGGACCATGCAGTTGAGTCGTGCTCACATTACCCCTCACCCACTGGATGTTGAGCATCCTCCTGCATCTTCCTCTCAGCCATCCACATCTCAGCCTTCGACTTCTCAGCCATCTAGTTCACAGCCTCAGGGCCCGGCAGCGGGATCAGTCGATCCCAGCCTTCAGCAGGTTCTTGAGTACCTTGCCCGGCTTGAAGCTCGGTTTGAAGCCCGATTTGATCATCTTGATGCCAAAGTTGACAGCTTTCAGCAGCTTGTGACTAAACGCTTCGACGATATTGAGGAGCAGCTTGATGAAGAAGATGGCAGTCAATCTGGTGGGGACAGTTGACACCCTTGGAGTTTGTGACAAAAAGGGGGAGTATAGATCAAGGGGGAGTATACATTTAGGGGGAGTAGCAAGAAAGCTGTTGGGGCAGCTTTGTTTTGTTTTGTGGAGGAGCAGCTATTTTTATTTGTATCACATGCTGCTCATGCTACTATTGTTTGTCTAAATTGAAAAACAATGTATGTTTTAATTATTAATGAAAAGTCTTTTCTGAGAACTGTGCTACAAGTGTTTATGCTTATGAGATTATTTCTTGCATATTGTTATTGGTACGTTTAACCGTTTGTTAAGTTTGCAGAAATATCTCAATGTGCTCAAGACTTTTTGCCTAAATAATGGGAATCCTGATTTGGGTGTGTTAGGATTAAGTCCTATGTATAGGTTAGAGGTTTTGTCACAGAAATGCCAAAGGGGGAGATTGTTGAGGGAAAAATGTGTTCAATTGGCATATTCTTGTGAAAACCTATGTAAAGTTGAGTTGTAACAAGTGTTGATGCATTAGTACATGAAAAATATTGAAGTGTGCTCAACATGGCTCGACTGGCGCTCGACTGGCGCTCGAGCGGAACCTTCCAGAGAGGTTCGCTCGATGGCGCTCGACATGGCGCTCGAGCGGAACCAAGACAGAGTGGTTCGCTCGAGGTGAGCTTGACGTAACGCTCGAGCTGAACCCATCCAGAGTGGTTCGCTCGATGTGCGCTCGACTTGGCGCTCGAGCGGAACCAAGACAGAGCGGTTCGCTCGAGGTGAGCTTGACGTGGCGCTCGAGCAGAACTCATCCAGAGTGGTTCGCTCGATGTGCGCTCGACGTGGCGCTCGAGCGGAACCCATCCAGAGACATCCAGAGACGCTCGCTCGACACCTCGCTCGAGCGGTTTCAGAAGATAACGTGCGCTCGACCTTCGCTCGACACCTCGCTCGAGCCAATGTTCAAAGACAACCTAAAATTCATGTTTTGGGCGCCGTGACTTGCTGGGACTATAAATATAACAGATCATTTCTGTTGTGTGGTGTGGAAAAACAGAGCAAAACCTTAAGTGTTTCAAGAGCCAAAGAGAGAAACCTATTCCTCACCTTGTGAATCTCTTTTGGACAAACACTAATCCACCACACCACTCTCAAAATCAAACCTCTTTCAAAGTCCATTGAAGTGGACGTTTTGTTGGCCGGAAGGTTTCCGGAGCTGCTGTTGATGCAGAGATCGAGAGGTTCTCGTGGAAAGCTATAGAAGGTCGGAGTTCCGACACTACATGCGTGTAGAGATCGAGTGGGTCACTCGTGATGTTGCAAGCCAAGTTTAGGAACTACAAAGGTTTTGTGAGTGTCACTAAATTGGTTGTAATGAACTTTTTCTATAGTGGATTTTAGGTGGTGCCTTACACCCGGAGTGGTTTTAGAATTTGAAGAAGTTCTTCAAATGAGTTTCCACTTCGTGACCAAAATCATTGTGTTAATTATTCTTGTTCATTGATTAACTGTTTATTTGTTTCTGTTATTGAAAAGACCACAAAAATTGGAATACACCTATTCACCCCCCCTCTAGGTGTAGTGATTGGTAGAACCACTGCTTTTTCAAAATTAACTGTAATATTATATAAGATTCCAGACCTTCAAACTCTTGCTTGGCCGGATGCAGATAGCCTTGTGCTTTTAGCTTCTTCTGCTTTACCTCTTTAGATTGAGTGCGGTTTGGTGTAGAAGAGTGAGGAACCCATTTAGGTAGATTGGAGATTTTCTCAGTTTTAGCACTTGGATTCGTTCTCTTCATCTTTTGAGGCCTTGGATCGCATGGCAACTTCTCCCTTCTTTTGTATGTTCTAAAGTTATCTAATATCTCCATAGAACTATCATTTTCAGTTTCTTCCTTTGGTGAAACTTGGAGTTTTTCACCAAACTTTCCCCCCTTAATTTGGGAGCTGTGGGTGGGATAATCTATTTCAGTTGCACTCATATCAAATATGAGTATATGAAAGCGAGAATTTCCTTCATATCTGAAAACTAGAAAGTGTCCCGGCTTCACAGAGTAGTACTCCATGAACTCTTGCCAACCCTTCTGTAACCAGATTTCACCATCAAATCTCGTCAATTCTAGTTTCCATTCTGCACCATTTGGAAGATTAAGAAATGCTAGGTTTGACAACCCTTCTCCATGTTTCCTTACAAACCTTCTCGGAATCATCTGTAAAGAATCTATGGTTAAGTTTACAATAAATAAAAAAATGCAGCAGAACACATCAAACACGTACACACAGTTCTTGTCATGCATTTGAAACCCTTAAATTTGGGTTGACACTTGAGACTTTCTTACTTTTACTGTCACTTGATAGAAAACACTTTGTTTCTTTAGAGGCCAACAAACTGAACTACTCTAAAGTTAGAAACTGAACTGAAGCGAATAAAAGGATTTTCCTTGTTTATTTTGTAGTAAACAGGAAATAGTTTAGAGTAAGTTCAGCCAGTACTAGTTGTTATGACAGTGACAGTTTATAACTTTCGAAGTTTAAGAACCTAATGGCGTTAGACTCGCTCTGCTCTCCGTGTGTTCAGCATCTTACAGCCAAACCAAAAGAAACAGTACTTTATTTGATTATTTTTCACAAAACAGCAGTGTCAAATTCTTGAATCAGATGAATAGAAATGAATATGCTTACAAGCTTCCCATGTCGTAGAGAATCAGCTAGAATTATCTTGAAAAAATGTGGAGCTTTCACCTCAACTCCCGGACTTTGATCGTCTCTCTGGCCTTGAGAAGCCATAGTTAAACCTGAAGTTTTCCCAAGTAAGGATCAGAGTAAGTGTGAAAACATGAGCTTCTATTAACAGTGCCAACATGCTGGGTCGTTGTGCTCAATAATACAGAGATTTATTGTTATCTCATTGGTAAAGATGTGAATTCTGACACAAATCAGCTCACAATTACTTTCTAGCTTCTTTACTTGGTAAAGGTATTTGTTTTAACTTGCTTCAGATGGGGAATAAATAGAAGGGTCAGAGTTCATCGAAGGCTGATGAAGAGCTATTAAGCCAATTGCAGAGAGAAAGTCTGCTTTTGCCTGACATCTTGTAAGATATACATGAAGGGTTGAAAAACATTTCCTTACTGTTTACGTTTTCTGTTATGAATTCAGGCATTCATTTCTCACCAGATCATCTCATGTAACACCTGGATGCAGAAAGTGTCCCCCATTAGCAGAGTTTCCCGTTTCAAAAAATTCGTATACTCAATGCACGGGGTTTTACACCTTCCAATAGTCTAGGACTCTAGAGAAAGGATTAGACCGTTGAAGTTCAGGGAAAATGGATGACAGATTGGAGGAGTCAAGGAGTCGAGAGTGAGGATTAGAATCCAGTTTTCGGGTTGTTCAAGATCAAATTGACATTTTTATGATATCAGGGATTGAGTTTTCATTATGAGAATGACTTGCCAAGTTTCCCAACAAAAACAAAAACAAATGGAGTACTTTGAATGAAGCCAAAAATGATAGAAATTCAAATAAAATAGAAAATGAGAAAATGGGGAAGAGGGGGAGAGGAGAGGAGAGAGAGAGAAAAGATTTTGAGGGGCTCTACAATCTAATCTTTACTGTTGTGATTAAATTCAAAACATAAATTCATATTTGCATAAAATAGAGAATGAGAAAATGCAGAAGGGGAGGAGAGGAGAACGAGGGAGAAAGATTTCAAGGGCTACATCTTACTATTGTGATTAAATGCAAAACATCTTTACTTTAGAGTTGCTGATAAAAACATGCTTAGATCAATCCCATCTGATAAACATACAACAAAGCCAAGTGATAAACATGCTTAGGAGTACTTTGTGGATTGTTCTTCTCTATTTATTTTCTTCTAGACGCAGAATAGTACTGTGATTTTCTCAAGTAATGATCCCTTACCCTTCTTATTTATTTTTCCCTTGCCATTTAATTTAATCCACTCCGTAGGTTTAAATCAAGGTTTTATTATATATTTACATCCTTTTTTAAAACTGTTCATCTGAACTGGATTTTTTCTCAGCCCAGTCCGTAACCCAGAAACCGGATTCCAGTTCCAGGACTAGAATCCAGGTTGCAGAACTTGTGTTCACCCAGTCCGGATACCGGGTTTTAAACTCAGAACCTTTTTTTTTTTTTAAAGTTTGAATGTTTTGATTTCTCACTCTACCTCTGCACACCTATTTCTCGTCTCATCCAAGTTGCAGAATAAGTCATCTTCAAACTGGCCAGGAAAATATCAAGTAGCCGACAAATACGCCAACTTGGGAATTGAATGTAGAACCAGATTTAAAGTCTGTGGTGCAAATACATAAATTATCTGGATAATAACAGTAAAACCCAGAAGAAGTTTCTTAAAAAACACTTAAACAAAGACCTTGACACAGTAAATTTGTTGAAACTTCGCGAAGTTTAATGAGTTTGGTCATGGTTAATATATTCAATTCCCTTGATGATCTCATAGTTATTGAGCTTAGGTTGATTTCTTCCAAATGTTCTGATTGGTATGCTTTCTAACTAAATACAGCATATGGATTATACTCAATAAAAAAATAAGCAAGTGATCAACATTCAAGTTAAATTTTAAAAAAAAAAAAAACCAAACCGGCTCAGGTTTAACCCGGTTCGAGTTTCAGTCTAGGTATACCCAGATTTCCAAACTAGAACTTGGATGATCAGTCATATCTTTTGTTCCAGAAAAAATAAAAGGAGAAGGAAAGGAAATGATCGGTCCCATATAAGAAAGAAAGTTTAGCCTATTTGCATCCATAGTTTCTAAAATTAGTAGAAAGAGCAAAAATATTGAAATCATATACGATAAGTGAATAAATCTATTTGTAAAAGTTTAGACTGTGTACGCCTAAAGTCATTGATATAGAAACATGTCACATTTAATAATTTATAGTATTAAAAAGTATTTAAATTTTTTTCACCTTTTTTTTTAAATTATAATAGCCCCTTGAAAGCATCAAAACTCCGAAAAGGCTTATATATAATATAAGGGTGGTGTTAGGGTCACCGAGAGCCCTACCCATTTTTTGTACTATGGATTGTAAGTTTTTTTCAAACATTTTTTAAAACCTTCTAAATATTTTTAAAAAAAAATCACAAACGTATTTTAAAACACTTCCTTAACAATTAAGAAAAAAAAAAACAATCGATCTCCTTTTTTGGTAGCTACTCTCGATGAGAGTGGCATTTTTCACAATAAGTTCTGTTGTACATCAACTACTATTTTATCTCACATCTCACTCTTTTTGTTTTTTTCAACTTTATGTCAAACTCATCACCATCACCTTCAACATCTCTCTCCGACCCCTCTCTCTTTCCCTCCTCAAGCTCTCATCAACCTCTCTCTCTCTCCTCAAGCACTCTCTCTCTCTCTCTCTCGTCAAGCTTTTCTCGACCTCTCTCTCTTCAAGTTCTCCTCAAGTTTTGAGGTGTGGGAAGAGAAAAAAATAAATAAATAAATAAAAAATCAAACCCCACAAGTCAAGTGTGGGGTTTGAGATCAACAACAGTTGTATAAAGTTTTTCTTTCCACAATATAATTTCATTTGAAGAGAAGTTGTCTCGAATTATAGTTTGAGTAATGAAAATCTCACAAGGAGTCTTTCACAGGAAATCCACAGTATAAAATTTTGCATTGTCCCATAAATTTTCCTTAAATGTATTAGCACCCTTATAGTTGTGAATAGTAGTGAGATTTGTGAGTTAAAGTTGCTGAATAGTAATGAATAGTAGTGAGATGAGTTGAGATGAGCTGAGATGAGCTGAGATGACTTGCGAATCCAAACAAGCCCTTAGGGTCGTGCTATTATATGACCAGTTCTTATTGTTGGGTTTAATCATTAATTTATTCTTTTTTTTAATATTTTTTTAAATATTTAAAAAAAATAAAAATTTATTTGTGATAATTTTTTAAATAT
The DNA here is from genome assembly GCF_001411555.2 of Juglans regia. Taxonomy (NCBI): domain Eukaryota; kingdom Viridiplantae; phylum Streptophyta; class Magnoliopsida; order Fagales; family Juglandaceae; genus Juglans; species Juglans regia. The sequence goes on from NW_023354173.1 coordinate 11,743, forward strand.
TTTTTAAAAAATATACTAGCAGTCAAATCCCCGAGGCAAACTAGCAATTTTTTAAACAGTACAAATTGTAGATCAACCTTCACGACATTTTTATATGTTAGAGCATTCTCATTGGATTAACTAAAAGCTAAATCCAATGAGAATTTACCTATTAGATGGATAAATTGCTTACATTGAATTAGCTATATTCCAAATATTTGAAATATAGCTACAGTAATATCCAAACTAATTTCTAAATTTAGAACACACTATTCATTCATCAAATCTTTTTTATATTATTTCTTTCTCTCTCCTTTTAATATTAATTATTTCTCTCTCCATTTTAAATGACAATTGAAAAAATATAATTAGAATACAATTACAAATTAATATATAATATTATAAATAGTAAAATATGATAAAATAAAATAAATTCATAATTAAAAAAATTATTAATTACTCATTACTATATAATGAATAAATGGATAATTCAATTTGGAGATTTGATGTGAATAGTCAAAATTAAATTCATCTTATATTATTTTATTGTTATATAATGAAAAAATGATTATTCCAATGTGAAGATTTATATAAATGGATTAGCTAAAAATTAAATTCATCTTATATTTATAAAAAATGTACTTTAATTTAGCTATTCCAATGAGAGTGCTCTTAATCAAAAATAAAAATACATTATGGAGCTTTGACTTAAATAGCCCACGAACCAGAATAAAAAATAAAAAACAGGCCGTGAACAATGGGCTTTGTGGTAGTGGACTCTTAAACCCTAATAGGGGTTAAGGAATTTCCCAATTCCTACCCTGGAACCTCAACCCCAGCCATGCGCCACCTCTTGACCCCACTCCGGTGCCGCCGGCTATTCCTACTCCGGTCGGCCCGCTTCAAAGTTCCGACCGCACCGGCTCCACCGACGCCTCCCAAACCCCCGAGGAAACCACAGAGCTTCACTTTCCACGACTCGACCTGGGAGGACCCGTACAGCTGGATGTCGAGCCTGAGCGACAAGGTGGCCATGCGTCACATGGACGTGTATATGGAGCAGGAAGAGAAGTACACAGAGGCAGTCATGTCCGGGACCGAGCGCCTCCAGTCCAAGCTCCAGTCCGAGATGTCTTCTCGCTTGGCCTTCGAACTCTCCACCCCTCCTCTCCGCTGGGGCCCTTGGTACGCCTGTGAGTATGGTCAATCAATTCTCAATAATCTCAAGAATGTGTTGTCGGTATAACACATCTGTCGCCGCGCAGGATATACTATCGGCGAATAGAAGAAGGAAAACAGTATCCAGTTCTATGTCGGAGATTGGCGAGCTTAAATGAGGAATTCATTTCTCACAAATCTCCATCAGCTGGATTTGATTTTACCTCGGGGAAAAGAATTGAGCAGAAGCTGCTTGATTACAATCTGGAAGCCGAGAGATTTGGAGGTACTGCCCTTTTTCTTTTCTATGTAATAATTAGTTTTCTATTGGAAATTAATAAACTTTAGCCTAATTGTGAATTTTTAAAAGTACAATAAAATAAAAAATAGCAAAACGACTGGGAATTTTTTAATGTCAAAGTCGATGGTTATTGAGTCTCAGTTACTAACAGGTTATGCTTATGAAGAATTATCGGAAGTGTCTCCGGATCATCGATTTCTTGCATATACTATGTATGATAAGGACAATGACTACTTCAAGTTGTCTGTAAGGAATTTGAATTCTGGTTCGTTATGTAGTAAACCTCAAGCTGGACGTGTTTCGAATTTGGCATGGGCTAAGGATGGGCAGGCATTGCTCTATGTCCTTACAGATAACAATAAGAGGCCATACCGGTGGGTGGCTTTTAGAATTTATAATGATTCCGTTTCAATCATTTTTCTATATGCTTTGTTGGTTGCCCTTTGGGTTTAACATAATGGAGATGGCATTCTTTCTCTTTGGATCAGGATATACTGTAGCATGATTGGATCAACTGATGAAGATGTGTTGCTTCTGGAAGAATCAGATGATAATGTTCATGTAAACATAAGACATACAAAGGATTTCCAATTTGTGACTGTAAATACATTCTCTATTACTTCTTCCAAGGTATCACTATGCAATACACTTTCATGGCAAGCTAAGAATCTTTTATTGCATTGATTAATGATGAAGTGATATAATGATGGAGATCATATTTTAGGTATTTGTGATAAATGCAGCTGATCCATTGTCTGGCATGACATTAGTTTGGGAGTGTGAAGGTCTATCCCACTGCATAGTTGAGCATCATCAAGGGTGCCTTTATTTATTTACAGACGCTGCCAAACAGGGCCAATCAGTTGATTATCATTATCTTCTTTGTAGTCCTGTTGATGCTTCTTCCAGTCCAAGAAAATGGGAGGTTGGTGGTCACCCATGTCTATAAAAACAAAAATCCTTCCTTCTTACATATGAAGATTATTGGCTTTCTTTTTATATCTTTATTAAGATACTTTATCTGCTTGAGATATATTGTGGTGTACTGCATTTCTCCTTTGCTTTTTTTTTTTTTTTTTTTAATTCTTTGAATAAATGATGTTGTTAGAAATTTCCCACATTTAAAGATCATTAGCTTTTTATTTTTTTGTTAGAATTTAACAATCATGAGCATTAATTAATTATGTGCTTATGGCTGCTTAGTTTTTTTTTTATGGCTCGTGATTGTTTATGTAGATTCCAGTGATGACAAATATTTAATATATTGTTTACTACTCGTGGTCTTATTTACTGCAGAACGTATTTAGTGATGACCAAGATTTGATCATTGAAGATGTTGATTTCAGTGACACACACTTGGTTCTTATTACAAGGGAAGGTCGAAAATTCAGAATTTGTTCAATTAGTCTCCCTCTGCCTGTTGGGAAGGTAAGCGCTCAAAATACATATATATTCTGGGTTTGTTTGCATCATGCATTGGCAACAACTGTTTCACCACAGACATGATTATCTCATGCTCTTGACCATTCTTACTCTTATCTTGTTCACTCTCGTGGCAGGGAGCTGTGCATCTCAAAGAACTTAACCCGTATTTCCTCCCTCTTCCTCAACATGTTTCTCAAATTTCACCTGGACCTAATTATGACTACTATTCGTCAACAATGCGATTTACAATCTCATCGCCTGTGGTATGTGAGTAAATATCGTGTTTTTCAGATCATTTGTTTAGGAATCAATATTATCAACTATTTTGATATCATATTTAGCTTAACTGTAATGGCCCACAATTTGCTAATGAATCCTGATGAAAACAAAGTTGAAAGATGTGAATGGAAAATGGAAAATGGATCTTGAAACTTATTATGAGAATGATGTGTTTTCATTATAATATTTGTACACTAGCTGTCCCATGTACCAGGGCTATGCCTAGTTCTTGTCAATAAACTTTTTTTTACCGATCAAAAAAAATATTTGTACACTAGTTCATGGGAAAAAGTTTCTGCAATGGTTCTTAAGGGACCAAATACTATGTTTTTGGATTACTTTTCTTCTTGCTAGGGAATTTTTTCAGGAACGTCAACCCTAGTAGTTGGGGACCCAACCCTCCAACCATGGACCCCACGGTACATAAGGACCAGGGTTAGTGCCATTAAGCCAAAGGGCCATTGTATTACTTACAATTAACCCTCAACCTCAGCCTTGGCAAGACTATGCTCTACCATTAGGCTATTTCCGCCCAATTATCTGAAATGAATTTCTAGAACCATGAATTTATCAACATAAAGTTTGTTAAAAGAACCAAACATTTGTTGGCAATTGAATTATATTGATATATAAATAAATTATAAATTCAGTTACATTTATATATCAAATTATATAATTATTTATATAATTTTGTATTTTCAAATCAAATTGGTCAGCATTGAGTTACCGCCATGGGTGATACATATCTTATACAGGAAAAAATGTTTTTAGCGTCCAGAATTCAGGCTTCTGGCTTTCAAAGTAGGCCCTGCAGATTAATATTTTCCTGTATGACCGAGCAGACTTTGAACATTTTCTGGATCAATTTCACCTGATTGATATTTTTGAAAAAAAAAAACCTGGTGCTTAAATTTCACCTGCTTGATTTCAATTTTGAGTTTCAGCTGCTGAGGCTTTGATGTTAGGTTCATTATACATTGCATACATGCTCCAGCTTGATGAATTACTGAATTCATACCCTTGGGTAACTCACTTGGTAGCTTAATGTTATTTAATTTAAAAGGTAATGGTGATGCGTTGTTTTATTTTTCACATTATTATGAGGTAGTGTGCGCCTCCAATCTAATCACACATGTTCTTAAATTTTTCTCAGATGCCGGATGCAGTGGTCGATTATGACCTCTTAAACAGAAAGTGGAATATCATTCAGCAGCAAAACTTTCTCCATGAAAGAACACGAATATTGTATGGAACAGCCTCTGCTGCAAGCATTGTTGAAAGTGACTCAAATACCAAAAACTCAAACTACAAGAACAAAGTCATGGTTGATGATCATCACATGTGGAACGAACTCTCTGAGTTTTATGCTTGTGAATACTATGATGTCTCTTCTTTCGATGGGGTTGTGGTTCCTCTAACTATTGTTTACTCACGCAAAAACAAGAAAGAGAATCAGTACCCTGGATTACTTCATGTACATGGAGCTTATGGTGAATTACTAGACAAACGATGGCGCAGTGAGTTGAAAAGCCTTCTTGATCGTGGTTGGGTTGTTGCTTATGCTGATGTTAGGTTTGTTTTATTAATTACTAATGACTTGTTTAGCTGGGTTTTTTATTTCTCACAAGGAAATTAGTTATTCTGTGCACTGAGCTGCCTCTTGATTCCTGTGGCTTGTTATCTGTTCAAAGTCCCCCTTTGGATAATAATTGTTTACTTCAGATGCTTGGGATAACTTATGAGTTTGCAGAGCAGTTTTACTACCTATTGCTAACTAGGATGGTCCAAATGATCTGTCCCAGGGGTGGAGGTGGTGGGGGTAAAAAGTGGCATAATGATGGCAGACGTACAAGGAAGGAGAATTCTATTCAAGATTATATCTCCTGTGCAAAATTCCTTATTGACAAAGGGATTGTCCAAGATAACCAGCTTGCTGGTTGGGGATATAGTGCTGGTGGACTTTTGGTTGCTTCAGCCATAAATTGTTGCCCAGATTTATTCCGCGCCGCAATTTTGGAGGTATGCATGAGAGATGAGTCTATCTACATGTCTTTAGAGTCTCACTTGTTCTAGTTGTATAGCATTTTGTCTGTGCATGCTTTGATCAAATGGAGTTCACTGTTCTTATGTATAAGAGGCACTTATTATACTCTCACCATATGAACAAAAGGAGGCTTTTGGAATTGAAGTTCAGCACTTGAATTTAAAGAGTTGTAAGAAGGCAATGTGAATTTCTTGTGTTTGTTTCATAGATGTCCATATGTTTCTAGATATTGGGTATATAAACTTTTCTCAGACCCGGATTCATTTATTGCATTCTACTATGCAAGTCACACCATCTTCTGTATCTGTTTCAGGTCCCATTTCTTGATCCAACCAACACTCTTCTCTATCCCATTTTACCACTTACAGCTGTTGACTACGAAGAATTTGGGTACCCTGGAGATGTTGATGATTTTCATGCCATACAGAAATTTTCTCCTTATGATAATATTCAGAAGGATGCTCTTTATCCGGCTGTTTTGGTTACTTCATCTTTCAATACACGGTAGCATTATGTTTTCCTGCGATATGTTCATTAACTTGTGAAAGCGTGACTTTATGTTTAACTTTTTAAAGCCTTCTACGGTTGGTTTTTTATCTTTGCCTTTTTATTAGCCAATGTACTGAATGTATAGGGCATTTACTATATTTTTGGACATGTTTCAGATTTGGGGTGTGGGAAGCTGCAAAATGGGTAGCACGTGTCCGTGAACTTGCAATCTATGGTCCAAAACGTCCAATACTGCTTAATTTAACGACAGACATAGTGGAGGAAAACAGGTACCTGCAGTGCAAGGAATCAGCACTAGAGACTGCATTTCTTATCAAGGTAATGGAATCTTAGATTTCCTACCACCGAATCTGTTATTGGCAAGACATAAATGCTACCAATGGGGAAGAAACATCTTTTCAGGAATCAAATTTTCAAATCCCAACTGTCCATCAGTTAGTAAACCAGGATCCAATCAAGACCTAAGAGCATGTGTTGTTTATTGAATATTCATTTTTGTTGCTGTAGTGCCATATTAAGCCCACTTTTTTTAGGGGTGTGGAGGATCTGGCCTAACTTGATGGTTCAGTTTGCTTGAACTTCGATTATGGTCCAGACAAAAGGGGTGGTTTTCTATAGTAGGTAAACACCAAAAAAGAAAGAAAAGAGATCGCTAAGTTTGTTATATGTACACTTTCATGTACCTTATTGGTTATAACTGAAATACAAAACAATTTCTTGAAGTTGAAGGTTTTCTTATCTTTTAATCATGTGACGATGACTTCATAAATTACAGAAACTTGATGATCCATTTTTATATGTTTCTATTATGGTATGTATTTTCTGATGACGCTGACAATTATGATCGAAATCTATTAGTTTAATAGCCAACACACTGCATCTTCCATCGGCTTAAGCTTGTCAACGGATAGCTGTCACCAACTACAATGTGAAATCCACTTCTGAAGACATCTTCCTCGCAAAATGGCACATTTTATATGAAATTTCTCTACTTAAAATGTACCATATTGAGATAACAAAAATTAAGATGAAAGAACATCATTTCTTTTTAGATAACCATTCCTACCAAAGAAAAAAGGTATCGGATAAAATCATTGTAGTTGGAAAAGGGTCAAGGTTAGTGCTATGTTCATGCCCTACCAGATTTGACGAGGGGACCCTCTCAAGCTTCCCCAGAACACAGAATTCTCGTATCAAAGGGAAAAAGGAAGAATGATTCCACCTAGCATTGTAGTTCCATGGGAACAAACTCGATGGTTATGGCCCAGTTATGATGACAACAAACGAGAAAATAGATTCCATTCATTTTAAACGAGCCAATGTTTGATTACTTCCACTTTTGCCAGTCGGATAATGCTCTCCGCATTAAGTCAGGAATGTCTATTTCCTGTAAACATCAAAATCATTCTTTCCTGATGGGTGGTGTATACCTGGTCTATACTTTGATTCTTCCTTTTGCTATACCTTCCAAAGAAGAAAGTCGAATCCAACTTTATCACTAGTGCATAAGTTTTGATCTCATTGTCAAGAAAACCACATCTACATTATTAGTCATGTCTCATGTCTTTGGGTCAAAATCCAGTTTAGGCAACTGATCCAGGCAGGAATTTTTTCGATTGTGTTTAGTTAGGATTGAAAGGTTCATTGATAAAGAATTGAGGGTTCTAACTTCTAATTGGAGGAAGATTGCAACTTCACAGTGGAAGGGTTGTGTTTGCAGAGTTCTCAAATCTTTTTCCTGAGAATGAAAAATAGACATGCCATTGAGTGGTACTTTAAACTAACTGCATTTAGATGTTGAGTTCAGTTCAGCTGAGCTCAGTTCTTTATGAATAGTAGTGAGTTGAGTAGTGGAGGAAGTTATGCGAGGCTCATCTAAACTGAGTTTAAAGTGTTTGGATATTAAGATGAGTTTAATACTTTTTATGAAAAATTAGAAAAGGTTGTGGATCTTAAGTATAAAAATGTGTTAAGTTGAAAAAGATTGTGGGTCTCACGTGTAAGGAGGTTTTGAATTGAGATGAGTTTAATAATTTGAGAGTTAGGTATTTAGATGTTAGACTCAGCTTAAAATTAGTTTGAGCTCAGGTAAGTCTTGCAACCGAACGCAGCCTAAAATTGGAAAAATAAGCTCTTTTTCTACAGAAATAAGAAATTTCTTTTAGTGTAGTCCAAAAGCAGAACAATATGTGATGGTCAAATTATGTCCATGTGTTTCAGCTTTAAGTTCCCTGTGACTAACTAACAGGGAAGACAGTTTCTAAAGCGAACTCTACAGGAACCCAAGAGAAGAAGACAGTTTCTGAATCTTCCACTGTGACTGAGAGCCCTCTGAAGAATTTTACATGCAAAAAGCAAGGAATGATCTCATGTCTCAGAACCTTCTTCAACTGTTGGAAGCCCACCCTCTCTGATGAATGTCGGATTAAGAAACTTGACCACAAAAGCCCACAACTTGTAAACGTCCTCAAAGTTAGTTAGAAAGCCTAGAGAAGCTGTAACAACCTCAACCCGAATGAACCCACTCTTTCCTCCATCATGTCGGCCATCCATCTATATACCCACTTTTCTTTTCTGAAAGGTAAAAGTTAACTAACAAGTCTGAAGGCTATATTGAGAAGCATAAAGTCATTTTAATTTGCTGACTCTACTCCTGTACTTCCATGCAATTAGCATTAACTATATTAACTCTTGGAAATTCAGGGTTAAAGGGAAGTGTGCGAGGTTTACATATTTTAAAGACTGTAAATATCATTTTTCAGAATTGATTACACATTTTAAGAACATTTTTAGTCAAATAAGATGGCATTTATATGATTCTCTCATTGTCACTATAATTATAACACTTGCAAGAAGTTCAAAATTTCTGATTTAGTCATCGAATAAAGTCTTGATTAGGACGATCAAATCGTTAAAAGGAATAAAATCTAGAAAATATACTGATTGGGGAATTGAAAAACAATTAAATATAGGAGAATTTTTTTCATAATTATTGGGGAGAGGATCAGGCTCATGGAGGAGCACGGGCAATACCATATATAGTCTATAGACTATTTAAACCCTGCCCATACTCAAACATGATTGATTTCAGATGATTTATGAATAGTAGTAAAAAAATAATAAATAGTAGTGAACTAATAGTAATAAATCGTGATGAAGTAATCTCGTCTGAAACTACTTCATTTACCAAATACAATATAAAAGATATAGTAATGGCCGAATCACCCTCTGGTAAAGTCACCAGGGTGGACTAAGTTGCATCATGACTAGTGAACTATACTTTTTTATCACTGAGGCTTCTTCTAAGTTGTATTGTCTGTAACACATGCCTCCCACGACGAAGAGAAACTAAACTAATTATGTTCCTCAAAGCACACAGAGATGTACCCAACTTTGATCTCTTTTTGTAATCAATCTGTATATACCCTCTTTTCTTTTTGGATGTTTTTCTTTGTTTACCAAAGTTAAGTACTAATCTCACCCAGAAAGTCCTCTTGTTGTGTGGGTAATGGGAGTGGAGTACCTTGGCCATCTTGTTTTTAGAATTTGGGAAAAAGGGCATCCAAAGTTGCAATTATCCCCTCTTGACCTCATGTTTCAAACAACAATGCTGCCGTGTCCATGAATTTTAATTGCAGGATTGCTTGGATTCTCGAGTCAGGGATCCCTTTGTCCCTTGGCCAGCTGATCCACTTCCCGGGGAGGAGGGTTTTTCTTACACTTGAAAGATAATATAAAATACTAGATATTTTCTATAGATATTTTCAATGCCTTTGGAAATCTTTATCATCGAAGAAATCTTTAAAATTAATGTTACGAATTCTCTCCATTTCAAATCAAAAATATATATTATCTATTTTAGCTCAATATATACCATCCATTTCTATTTAAATAGAGAAATATTTTTTCTGCAATTCTTCTAGGCTGTTGTTTATGGCCCAGGTTGGGCTTCTTGATTCTGGGCTCTATTTACGTTTGCGAGTCTAGCCTGTTTGATGTTGCCGAGTGTAACAACTGGGCGCAGCAGGGCCTTCATGATTTCATCACCATTGTTTTATGTCTGTCTGACAAGAGGCAGCACACGGGTTTAATGAGTTTTATACAGCTTCAAAGATATAAATTATCCTCTTGTGATCCAACAAAGAGGTGTATCATGACCTCAAAGTTGATAATCTCACCAACACACTGATGCTGCTCAAGTGTTTTTTTAAACCATAATCTCAAAGTTGATAATACTGACAAAATAAGCAGGTGTATCATTGATAGAACAGGACTTGGTCTAATTTTTCCCACTGGAAGAATTGAGACTGAATTCAGTCTCAAACGGAACTGAGACGTCAAAATTCTGTTTCTTACAGTTTTAGGTAAACTCAGTACTCTCTAGCAATGAGAGGAGAAAACTTAGAGAGGAGGTTCCTGCAAAAGGGGGAGAACTCTTATCTTCATGTTGTTATACGTCTAGACCTCAATCTTCCACCAATACTGTCTAGGCTTGGTTCAGCAGCAGGCTTCTTTTTGAGTTTTGGAGTTCTCTTTGGTGCAATAACATCATCACCATTCTTGTATATTTCTTCAGAATGCACTTCATTCTCTTGCTCCGCATGGCTTTTGGATGAAATAATAGCCAGCTTGACATCTGAAATCTTCTCATTTGCCCGAGCTAACCCATCGTCATTGTGGCCATTGCCTTTCCTACCCCTCTGCCTCATTCTTCCAGAAATACTGTCTGGGCTTTGGTCAATGGGGAGTGCACGCTTCTTAAGATTCAGGTGTCTTTCCATCACAATATTGCTAATACCATGTTCTTTATCCATAGGAATTGGTTCCTTCTCTTTGTCACCTTGGAACTGCTCATCTATCTCTTCTCCAGATTGTGGCTTTGATAATTCATCAAATTCATCACCCTCATGGTCAACCACTAGAGACTGCATATTCCCAGCCTGCGATCCTATATCTAAAAAGGGTAATGACCTCCTTGCCGAAACTTGATTGTTAGGACCTCGATTTGGGCTACTTGGCATCTCGTTCTCTTTCTCAATCTTGAACTCATCCTGAGTTTTGTCTTCAGATTGAGGCTTTGGTGATACAAGTGGAATACTGTCAACTTCAAGAGATCCCTCAGACTGTACTTCGATATCCAAGAATGGCAGTGACCTCTTCGCAGACACTTGATTGGTTATCTCCGCATTTTCATCTAAATCTGTCTGCAACCTTCGAGTTTGAATGAGATAGTGTGCAACCGATTTGTAGCTGAGTTTTGATATCTGGAACATGGCAAAAATTGAATTCAGCTCCATATCAACTTCTGGGGAGAGAGAGAAAGAGAGTTGTAAGAATAACCTTCCTATAAAGAGAACCAGTGGGAGGCCATCCTTTTGCTTGCCGGCACAAACTGCAGTTGCAGATTCCACGACAGACAGGGCAAATCCAACTAGGGTTCTGTATGGCTTCAAGTACGTGCTCTCCATACCTGCAGAAGAAGATCAGAGACCCCTTGTCAGATTTTAAAATTTTACGACGCATGCAAGTGATCAGGTATCTACGGGGCTCTATCTCTAGCATGCACATAATACATCACTTCACAGTGGGAAGGCCTTCATATGAAGCATAAAGTTAGAAGTAGTCTTCACAAACAGAAAAAATGGAGAGGGACTATATCTAAGAAAACTGTGAAAGCAGATAACTAACTCAAATATTATAATCTTGGTAAACGGACAGACACAATTGGAGTCAGAATACATAAATGAACTATAATGTGGTTTCAATTACCTTTCTTCCTTAATGTTTAAAATGGAACAATAGAAAGCAGAAGTTGACACTTTCCTCCGGGATAATGTACTATCATTAGCTGTTCAATTAACCTACGTGTATGACAATGACAAAGCCTAACTGTACTTCCGAGCAGGACGTAGTTGGACTTTTGGGGTTGATAACCAATCTACAAGCTAAGACTTAGGTTTGACTTGTTAACCTATTTACATATATATCCTTCCTAATCAACCTTGATAACCAGCTCAAACAAGCAAACTTGGTGGTGGCATTGATATTTGATGGTACATCTAGAGCATAGAATAAGGCTGAATAGAGAATACCTCATATACAAACAATCTCCACAAAACTGTCCTTGGACCATGTTGCAATCGCTACAGTGAGTCCGATAGCCAAGAGTTTTCTGCCTGAAAACAAGATTTCCATCTTAGTAATAAGTGAAACATCACAAACTCTATTTCAGGCCAAGGGTAGACATTGAATCAAACATATTAATACAAGAACATTAAATGCACGAGGAAATCAAACAACTAGATGGGAAAATGATAATTGCGGGCTGTGTTTGTTTCGGTGTAAAATGATAAAAAGGAGAAAATACTTTCAGGGAAAACAACTCATTTTCTGTTGTTTGGCGGAATCCGAAAAATGTTAAGAAAAGTATTTTCAAACCTTTGGTTGGACCGAAAATCATTAGCATACCACCACTGCTAATCCATCAAAAACCGACACTCCATAAACACTATATTCTCACAACCATTCATTATGTCTTAAAAAGATTTTTTTTTATATGCAAAATTGCCATTGATTGAAACTTAGTCTCCTCCTCTTCCTCCTTCCTCCTCCCCCTCCATCTTTGTGCTAGGAAACCTAATTTCTTCTATCTTTGGCTATGAACTTATCTGGACTTTCTTCCCATAATAGTATTTCCACATTGCGTCCAAAAAATGGCTTATGCCTCCTTAGAGAATTAAGCCATTTTCCACCTTAGAAGCTTCATTTTTTCGTGGACCAGCATTTTCCACATGCACCAAACACCAGAAAATACAAAATCATTTTCAGACAACCAATTTCAGTCGAGAAAAACACTGCTGAAGTTACAAAGAGATATCAAAATGAAAGAGAACTTAGAAAATGCATTTCACATATATTTATTTTATGTTTAGCCAACAGTATTAAAGCAGAAAGGACTACCATGATACTTCTAAGATTTAAGCAGAGAGAATCTAAGAGGTCTATACGTTTGGTGATCCACCTTAAATGTTGCCTTACCCAGAAAAGGCTATTTTAATCACAAAGTGAAATAATCCTCCAGATATAAAGAAAATATTTGCTTTACTTGCTAAAAACCGAAAGCCAGGTACTTAGTTTTTCAAGAAACACATTTTTATTTTTTAAGGTTAAAAAGCCTTAAAAATGAACTTTTTGATTAAATTATCTGTAACAAGCTCTATTAAGCCATTTCAAGCATAAAATCCACAACAAAACGCTTAATTTTCAGATACTTCAAAACCACACCAACATTATTAACAGGGAAAAATCATACGGCAATGCAGAAAACCACCAGACCTGCACTGATGACAAGTCTTTCCACTAACTGGGTCATAGATTCTCTTTCCATCCTTCCCACAACCATCCACAAATAGTGTCCAACTCCTATCAGTGTTACCCAACAGCTTCTCATGCTCTTCTGTATATAACTCCGGCTTTGAGCCTTCTTCCAGCACAATATCCTCGTCTTTCAAAGACTTACCTTTCTTCACCACACGCATTTCAGCATACGTGACCGGCGTCACATTTTGCAACCTATTCCCGCAATTACAAATTAAGATCAGACAATAATCACTGAAAAGTAATATCAAAGAGTCGGAGAGACCCATTTAGCATCCAGAAACACCAACAAATAACATACTAAAAATTAAAACTTCACATAAATGGGAAAAAGATTCTTCAGGTCAGCCAAATAGTGAACCCAAACCTAGTCGATTGCAGATGGTTTCTTTAGGACCAAACATGTAAATAAAAAGAACAACGTGAAACTTCATAAAATATTCTCACCCAAACTAAACAAGAAACGGTTTTAGAACCCGTATCATGAAGGGGCTACGAAAAGTTACCGGGAAGAGCGGCGAATCGGTCCAGATGACCGTGCAGGGGAGGGCCTCGGAGTGGTATTGCGGTTTTTGGGTGTGCGCTTTGTGGAGATGACGGAGCTGACCTTGAGAGAGAGGTCAAAAATTCCAAGCTTCTGCATTCTTTCACGATTTTCTTTGATCCTTTCCTCTCTGGACTGCTCATACAGCGAGACTTTCTGGGTCTCGGTTGTCTGGGCTTGGCCATTGAGGATGTTGTGGCTAGGGTTTGCAGGGGACTCTGGAGTTTGAGCTCGGTTTCTAAGGGTGGGCATGGTGGAAGAAGGTATCTGTCTCTCAAGATTTGAATATCCCAACGGTCGAGTATGCAGCCCAGCGAAGGGTTCTGAAATATGAAATATGGCAAGCAGGGGAAGGGAGGGAAACTGGAAAGTAAAGTTGGGGGGTTGCTGTCAACTCGGTGACAGGGATTAATTAATATTTCCTTTTTTAATATATAATACAATTCAAAAATATTTTTTAGAGTTAATATATAGAATAATGATAGGGTTATTACTATATTACTATTCATTTACTATTTTTTTTTATTTTATTTTTTTTAATTTTTTTATTTTACTTAATGATTAAGAAAATGTGCATTAGTAAATATATTTTTTTTTAATTTTTTCTTAGTGATTAAGGATGTTAAAAAAATACTTAAAAGAAAATTATAAAAAAATAAAACTTAAAATGCCTTTTGGTAGTAGATGGATAGTAATATGGTAGTAAGTCTATCACTATTCTAATATATAACAGTGTAAAAAGTGACGGACTCGATTGTATTAACAGTCAATTTTAATTTATCTCAACTCATCTCATTACTATTTATTACTATTCAGCAATTTTAACTCACAAATCTCATTACTATTCATAACTTATTTCATTACTATTTACAATCCATCTTAACTTATCTCAACTCATTTTCGAATCCAAATGAGGCCTAAAATTAAAAAACAGTTTTTAAATAATGAAAATTGAGATTTCACATTTCCATTTAAAGGAAATTGAGAAGAAATTCAAATTAATCATAGACAATCATTTAAGAAATTAAGCAATCATTTAGGATTCTTACCCATCCAACGTGATTGATATAAAGCTAAACATTTTGTTGGGTTTACGTGCAAGATTTATACAAGAAAACTTAAACCTTAAAATTGTTTAATATAATATGCCAGATCTATTTTAAAATAAAATAAAAATTATAATCCAACAAATCACATTAAATTATTATGTTAATGTATAAATTTTATTGTGAAAGATTTCTGCTTAATCATGCATTTCTCAAACAATTTAAATTTAGAAAATGATACAAATACAATCGTTTTCACAATACTTTATACCATCATGTTTTAAATAAATGGCATTTTCATAAAATATTATATAAAATTAACATTATTTTATAAAAATACTCTCAATTTAAAATATTATTATATAAAAAGTTGTACATGGATGATTACTTTTTAGATTTTAAGATTCCAAATAATGTCATCAACTTCTTGGGTCCCTTTTTCAAAAACAAAAAAGTGGGGGCCAGTTTAGTATGGAAATCTCGAAAAAGCTTGAATTAACAATTAAATTTCTTGAAATTGTAGAAACCTGATTGGTGTTCAGACGTCTCAACTAAACACCACCTAACGACCTAAGTTCTCCAAATAAATTCCTTAATGTATAAAACTTCAATTTAGTACACATTCTTTGACCCTCATGTGTGTGTGTGTGTGTATAGCGCGCCCTTGGATCAGTACTTGCTTATTGCAGAAGCAAAATCAACGTACAAATTCCAGGCCAACACGTTGAGAACATCCCGCCCATGTTGATGAACTACCACAAGGAAGCTTTTATCATCATGTACCACTGGTCCTCTCCTCTACAAAAAGGGGTCAAACCAAATGCAACTAATTATTACATTAACAAGTTTACAAGTTTCATCAATGGATTCTCCTTCCTAATTCTGATCTTCTGAACAACTTGATCAACAAGGTATATTTATATATATGCTTGTAATCTGCAGTACTGAACTAGCCGGTGGCTTGCCATTAAGAGTACTGTTTTAGTCCTTCCTGACTGATCAGAATTATGAAGGCCATGGGAGCCATGAAATCTTGCAGTATTACCTTGGTGATCATTGTTTTGTTATTCAATTTGTGTTGTTTTGGAAAGGCTGCTGATCATCAAAATCAAGAAGGCTTGGGGGCTTCTTTTATCTTTGGTGATTCTCTGGTTGATGCTGGGAATAACAACTACTTGCCAACCTTGTCTAAGGCAAATATCTCACCTAATGGAATTGATTTCAAGGCATCGAAAGGAACTCCTACAGGGCGTTATACCAATGGGAGAACCATAGGTGATATTATTGGTAAGCTAGATAGGCAGCTCTGATGATCTCTTTATGTGGGTTATGATTTATTAATTGATCTGTGATCTTTATTTGTTTAATGGGGTGGTTGGGTTTTGCTGCTAAATGCATGCATGCAACTGCTAGCAATATTTAACCTTCTCTTTCACATGATATATATTTTGTGTTAATAATTTATTGGGTTTTTCATGATTTTCAGGAGAAGAACTGGGATCACCAAACTATGCTGTCCCTTTTTTGTCACCAAATTCTACTGGGAAAGCTATATTATATGGTGTAAATTACGCATCAGGAGGAGGAGGAATCATGAATGCAACTGGAAGAATATTTGTGAGCCCTTAGAACACTTGATCATGATCTTTGAGTCGAAATTTCAATATTTCCCAGCTAATTCATTTACAATATTACATGTTTGCAGGTTAATCGACTTGGAATGGATATCCAGATTGATTACTTCAACATTACAAGAAAACAGTTTGACAAATTGTTAGGTCCATCAAAGGCTAAAGATTACATAATGAAGAAATCCATCTTTTCAGTCACAATTGGAGCAAATGATTTTCTAAACAATTATCTGCTTCCAGTCCTCTCCATTGGAGCAAGACTTTCTGAAAGCCCAGATGCCTTTATCGATGACATGCTCTCCCACTTCAGGACTCAACTAACAGTACGTAAATTACATTAACCATGCATCTTAATTCAAAACTTGCTAATAAATTATCATGGGGTACATTAATATATATATATATATGTCATGAGGTTTTCTCAAAAACATGATTAATTACTACATTCATATGTTGCAGAGGTTGTACCAGCTTGATGCTCGGAAATTTGTCATCGGGAATGTCGGCCCGATAGGCTGCATACCATATCAAAAGACAATAAATCAATTAAAAGAAGACGAGTGTGTAGAATTGCCGAACAAGCTAGCACTTCGATACAATGCCCGGTTGAAGGATTTGCTCGCCCAACTGAATGAAAACCTCCCCGGAGCCACGTTTGTTCATGCAAATGTCTATGATCTGGTCATGGATCTCATCACAAATTACAAACAACATGGTAATTATGTTTATGGGCCACACATGAATATTATATATATAGTACTTATATATGGGTATAAATGGTTAGATGGTCTTCAACAGTTCCATAGACTTTGGTCATTTGCTATAGTGCTCTGAATTCAATATAATAAGATGCAGATAGTGATGAGATCTCCCATTATTCAAAAATGAGTTCTTACTTTTTATAATGAATTCCAAGTGATTATGACCCGAGTTGTAACTCTAGTTAGCCCTTTTGAATTATGGGCCGGCTATGTTATATATATAGCAGCTTGTGCCTCCTTGAATTGTTACATGAGGCAGATTTGATGTTTGGAGATCGACGACATAGATCTCTTGATTATTGTTAGAATTCAAAGAGAATAAGGATATAATATATATATATATATAAAAGTAATTCTACGTACAATCGTGAAGTGTGAACACCGCGTAATCGCTTTGAAAAAAAGTAAGATCTATTATTAAAAAATTAATTTTTTTTATGTGGGTGTCATGTTTTATTTATTTTTTTTAAAACAATTACGCAGTTGTTGCACAATTCACGATTGCAAATATATTTTATATATATATATATATATAAAAGATTAAGAGCATTAATTTGTGTGCATACGCGCAGGATTTATAACTGCTAGTAAAGCATGCTGTGGAAACGGGGGCCAGTTTGCAGGAATAATTCCGTGCGGGCCAACATCGAGTATGTGCGCGGAGCGATCGAAGCATGTGTTCTGGGATCCTTATCATCCGAGCGAGGCTGCCAACCTTATTATCGCCAAGAAATTGCTGTATGGAGACACCAAATGCATCTCTCCCATGAATCTTAAACAACTTCGAGACCACTGACATTTTCATTTTCATGAAAATTAACGATATTCGATGATGTCCGTCCACCCCCAATCGATCGATGTCTTTGCATGCATGCATGCAGTATCTCTAGACTCTGGCCTCCAAAGTTCTGACTTCACGCAATATTCTCTCTTTTTTACTTCTCTTATGTAGTTTTGCTGTTGGTTTCTTACAATATATTGTGCTTTCAATATTAATATTTCTCCCAAGTAAATAAATTTCAATTAATGAGAAGAAAGGGATATATTTGGTAGTTAAACCATTTCTCCAACTGTCATGAATGTGCATGCGGTGCGGTGTAGATTTGAGTTAGTTGAGGCCGGTGGTTGATATTCCAGCTAATTTTTAAGTCAATTAAATAAGTAGTACTGCTAGCCTGAGGATCGATCTACATGTCTTTACAAGAGATACAAATAGCTCATGGGGCTTTGGATTAATTATTTTATATATAGAAGGATTAAGAAGAAGTCTCACTGACAATCATATATATGTATATCAATGTTAATGTATGAAATATGCCTTTCGAAATTAAATTACATATATTATATCATCTAGAAGTTAAGGGTGCTGCTCACCCCATACGGGTAGGCAGCCACCCATATCTCTACACCTCATCCCCGCCCATATCTTTGATCGTCTACATGACCCACACATTGGATGGGCGGATTAACGTACACCGCCACCATCTAGCCACCCGGTCTGTTTGACCATACATTTTTTTACTAGAAAATCCAAAAAAATCACATATACATTAGAAAAATCTCATAAATCCAACAAAAAGTCTCAACAAAATGCACAAAATCGCATAGATTTTCATATTTGTGAATAGATCTAAAGATTTGTGCACAAAAATATAGATCTATACTCATAAAACGCAAGGGCCAGTCGCAATCATGGGCCATAAAACTCGTAGACCCACAATCGTAATCGTGGGTCTTTAACTTACAGAGAAGCTAGAATGAGAGGAGGAGGAGATAAATGAGAAAGAAGAGAGGACGGTGAATCATAAAGCCACTAAGGTGCGAAAGGAATGGAGAGAATAGAAGAGGAAATGAAAAGACAAGAGAAAGAGGAGATGAGTTGAGGGCAATGAGAGGAATGAGAGGAGAGAGAAGAAGTAGGCTGCATTTAGATGCTGAGGTGATCTCATATAATCTGAGTTGATCTGTGAATAGTAATATTTTGTGACTCTCATTAATATGTGTTTGAAGGTATGAAGTAAGTTGGAATGAATTTTAACTGTTTATGAAAATTTGAAAAAGTAGCCATGCACGTTAGTTTGTGAATTTATTTTTGTATAATTTATTTGTGAATATAATATTTCTCATTCATAATTAAGATTTTTTTAAATATACAAGCAAATGGGTTCCACCTCTCACTCGTATACGCTTTTCTGAGTGAGAAACTCACCACACCCACACTCACACTCGAGGTGGACGGGTAATCCACCAGTCCCCTAGCGAGACGAGCAGATTAGGCATACAGGCTGGGTTGCGGGAGATCGCCGCCCAACCCTAGTAGAAGTAGATAAAAAAATGTAAGGAAGTTTATAGAATATGCACCTGCAGCTACTAATTAATGGGCCAATATTGGCTAGTACGTACATGTATTTAATTTATTTATTAAAAAAATTATTTACAAATTTATTTATTAACGTACCAAACTGTAAGCATACTATATTAGTAAACATTTAAATAAATTGTGTTGTTATTTATTTTTATTTTTTTTCAATTGTTATATATGGGCGCCATAAAAAAGTGATGCATGTACTGGCCTGCTGATTTATAGGTAAATGCATCGATCGTGTCCAAACTCGCATAGGCATATATGCATGCACATAAACGCCGGTGGAAAATTTGTCTAAAACAGAAGTTATTTTCAACGAGAAAATCGAGGCAATTAAATCATGTGAGAAAACTTGTCGTGGAAAAGGGTGTCGAGATAGAGTACTTTTCGTCGCAACTGAAAACACTGTTATTACTAGTTTTTCTCTGTCCAAATAATTATATATATATATATATCATATATAATATATAGGAAAAAGATAATGATTGACCTACTATTCTCTTACCATCTTTTACCATTCTATAATGTATTTAAAATTTTTTTTTTAAAATATTTTTTAACATCTTTAATTATTAAGAAAAATTTTTAAAAATATATAATTTCACTAATAGTTATTTACTTAATTATTAAGTAAAAAAATTAAAAATAAAATAAAATGAGTTTTGAAATGGTGATAGGAATGTAATAATCCTATCATTATCCAATTGAAAAACTGAAAAAAGTATGTTATAAAAAATTGAAAAAATCTTTCTCATCAGTTATCATTCATTATCCTGCACTTTACACCTTTCGTGGTCACTACTTTTTTAATAGAGAGGTGAACTTGAGGAGAGAGAGAGAGGTCGAAGAGAGAGCGTGCTAAGGAGAGCTTGAGGGGAGAGAGACAGGCCTAAGAGAGTTTGAGGAGGAAGAGAGAGGTCGAAGGATGACAGTGTAGAAATAAAAAATCAGTTTTGCTAGAAATAAACGGGATGTGCAAGTAGGAGGTAAACGGGTTGTATGTGAGAGTTTATTTTGAATAAAATAAAATACAAAGGACAAAAGCAGACCCCTCTCTCTCTCTTTCTCTTTCTTCTTCCGTTTCTTCTTTTCTCGTACGTCTATCTCTATTTTTCCTTGTTTGATTTTTGGAATATAGCTTCTTCAATTATTTTCTCGTACTGGGTGATTTCTACGACATTCATGGTAATCACTTTTTTATACTTCTATTTCATGATTGGGTATTTTATACTGCTTCTTAAATACGGTGGGGAAGATGATGGCCTGGGTATTTTATACTGCTTCTTGAATGCGGTGGGGAAGATGATGGCCCATGACCATTTACATCATCTGGTTCCACGCCAATTAGCTCACTCTCATTTTTCTCTTTCTCGCTTCTCTCATCCTCGTCCAACTACTTAATATCTATAACTCTTGATTATGAAGTGGGTATCTTCTCTCTCTCTCTCTTGTTGTTTTTTTTTTTTTTTTTGAGATTTTAAATCTAAGTAAATCATTCAATTGTTGGGTGGTTGAAGTAAGGCTGCACTAGTGACTAGGGGGAGGTTTGAGCTTGTCACTAGTTGTGGTTTGTAGATAACAGTGGATCTATGGAATGCGTCTCCCTTAAGATCGAGTTCCTTAGTTGCATGAAGTACTTATTGCTAGCACAAAATACAGAAAACTCCAGAAAGAGAAAGTGGGAGTGCATTTTGCGAGTGGGTGAAAAAAAACAAGCCATGGAAAAAGAAAGGGAGAGAAAAGAGTTAAAAAGAAAAAGTGGGACCAAGCTGTCAGACGATTGTATCCCGACTGCGTGCATGGACTGTATATAGAGTTTTTCATAAAAAATACTGACGAAAAACAAAAGAATAAAAAATAAAAAATAAAAAACTGTTGGAATGTAGAAATAAATACTGATTATCGGCTGATGTATATATTTTATAAATTATTAAAAGGAAACGTTACGACCCAATAAACTCAACTGCCATAGAAAAATGAAACGAAAACAAAAGTAGAACGTACTACGCCTAGCTAGCCACTCAATACTACTACAGTAGCAGGCAAGCTATAAATAACGATATAAGCACAATTTCTTTTTATAATCTTTTTATATAATTATATTTTAAATTAAAAATATTTATTTATAGTGTTATCATTTTTATAAATTATTTTACAAAAATTCATCTTATTTAAAGTATAACTATAAAAAAAATTATTATATATCTATTATTTTCCTTAATCTATTATTTGTATACAAACTCATGCGATCGAGCACAAGCGTGCACACAAACTCCGGTCCTTGCAGCAATTAGTTTCCCTAATCAAATAAAACCATTTGTAACGTTTTTCTAAGAACTCAATTAACCAACGATCGACGTCATCCATGCATAATGGTGGAGACATTTAGACCCCTTGGCTGAGAATCCATCTAAGGCCAAGCCCATATATAAGGTTGAGTCCATCCACAGGCTTGAAAATACTTGTGGATGGCTTGAGGCTGAGAGCCCGATAAGTAAAGGACTCAACCACAATTACGAGTGAGATAATTCCGAAGAATGGAGGATGAGGCCCAAGGTAGAGTATGAATATCTTACATAAAATAACTCCTGCAAAACAAGAGATATCATCTCCGTTTAAATGATGGATCACGAAAGATAAGCACAAAAGACTGGCAATCAGAATTATTTGCCATCATGCTGCATCCTTCCATAAATAACTTGGTGGAGGTAATATCTTCGATCATAACCTCTACTTGTATATACTTATTCTTATATTGTTACTGACTTAAACATCGGAATTTATATAGGGCAATAGCAATGTCTTTTCATTGTTGCAGGTGTCATTCGTGTAGTTGGTGATGTGAAACACATCCTTAACACATATATAATATTAAATTACACGCAAGTCTTCGATGATCGCACAAAAAATTAATCTAATGCGAATGTAAAAGCTAAAGAACCTTGTCACTACAACAAAAATGCATTTTTCCTACGAGAGTTTTTGTCCAAAATATTCAACATTATTGTCAAAATGACTTTTTTCCACCATTTAGACTCGTAGGAGACTCCCTAGAAATAACTGGCAATAGATACTGCTACTAGCCACGAATTTAATTGCTGTCCAAAATGCTATTATTTATGACATATGATAGTCATTGAAATTATAGAATTTTCGTGAGAAATATGTCACACAGAGTGTAGCTTGGTCGTGGGTAAAGTTTATTATGGCGAATGATGTCATCAGAAATGCTTATTTCATGCAATAAATATGACAGTAAATGTTTTTTGCCCGACAGAAAGTTCATTGGTAACAAGTTTTTCCTGCATGCTTACCTTGCTAAACATTTGGCGGGAAATAGTTATTTTCCGCGAGTTAATATTGCAAGAATTACATACTTGCGACATATATAATTCTTCGAAAATGCTACTTACCGACTAATAATATCACCATAAATAACTATTTTGGACAAGAACATATGCCCAGAAATTCCTATTTTTCTTTCCATATCAAAAGTTTTTCCCGCATGATTACCTTTCCGGAAAAACTATTTCTGGCAACAAGAAGGATGCCGAGATTAGTGTTAACATCATTTGTTGCAACCTCATATATTGTAATAAAAAAATATTTCTTGCTTGCCTGCTTTTTCATCGTCAATAGTTCATTTAGTGCTTTTTTTACACAAATAGTTTTGCCACATTAAAACATGTTTTAATTATAAGTAATGTTATATATAGTTGTAGAATGCATAAACGTCGTATAATTATTTTGAAAAATAATGGAATCTATTATTAAAAAATTAATTTTTATTTCATATAAATATTGTATTTATTTATTTTTTTTAAAATAATTACACGACGCTTGTATACTCACATCTATAATTATCATTTCTCTTTAATTATTTATGCTTCTTTACCTGATGAAAGCAACAAAATCCATGCAACAAGGGCTACTCAAAAGAATAGTTGAAAGGAAATATATAATTATTTTTAAGGTGAATTGTATATGATATTTTGGTCATTATTGTTTTTAAAGAATATTTTCATAAGTGAATTGATCAAAATATTGCTCTATATTTTAATTAAAATAAAGAGGTTCCTTATTTATAAAAAAAGATGGCGCATATAAAGCCTTTAACAAAATAAAAAATATGATATAATTGGATAGATGATCAATAACATCATTTCCTTCCTAGCTAAAATTATAATGGCTATAAAAACAGGCCGGGGTCAAAAGAAGTCGTGAATTTTGAAATGCACGAGACAATCAATTGCATGAAATTAATGATTATAAGCCAGATGAGCATGCATGCAGCTACCCCCATACACAACTTACTTTAAAAAAAAAAAAAAAAAACCCAATGCATTTAAATAATTGGGACGTTGAGATGAAATAATAAATTTATAAATAGTAATGAAATAATTTGAGTTAAAATATTTTGTAGAGTTTTAAGAAAGAAGAGATCAAAACAAGTTTAAAAAATATTATAAAAATAAAATATTATTATAATATAATTTTTATTTTAAAATTTAAAAATGTTGAATTAATGTTTTTCATGTTTTATTTAGACGTTTTGAAAAGTTATACTGATTAAATGAAAAATATAAAATTTGAAATTAAGTGGTATTAATATTTAAATAGTATTTTAAATATTAAAATAAAACGAGATAAGATAAGATAAGATAAGATAAGACGTACGACCATCTTATTATCCAAACAGTACCTTAATAATACCGTATTGGCAGAATCCTGAAAGCACTAGCTAGCAATGGTTATATTTTAAAAGACTAATAAATGCATGCATGCATCAGTACCTTTAGTTTATAGTTATGCAGGACTCATTAAAACTTATTATCATTCTAATTGAGCTGCGTCATGAAGTACTTGCAACAGCTAAGTGAATCCGATGGCTGGGATTACAATATCGTACCTGATCTTTACTACCATCAATCTATGGTCTTAAATATTACCACCAAACCACACTCATATATATAAATATATATATATATTTACAATAATAAATTATATAACTATCATGTAATTATTTTAAAAAAATAAATAAAATACCTATACCAAAAAGTATTGGGTAAATCAGAACAAACATCCCTTATGAGACGTCTGCTAAAATCATCAATTTTTAAAATCAAGAGGGAAGAGGATAATTGTTCAGAGATACAAAGTACCTTGGATAATGAAATGGACTTATGAAAGACATGCTGATATTTTGGTTCGCTACTGTTGCACAAAATGGTGGGATAGGTTCGCCTATACCCAGCAGATTATTGAACATGTAATTAGAGACTTCCCTCATACTGCTTCAGATTTACAGGACAGTAAGGAATTCCCACAAATTACATATGGTTCTAAATTTTATTTTTTTTTAAATCGATTATATAATATTTATACACTTTACGATTATATATAGAATTATTATATATAAATACACACATAGATAATTCAATGAATGGTAACGATAATTTAGAATAGAGGATTGTTATATCCATAAATAAATTACATAAAATAATCTCATAAATTGATGTGATTTTATCTGATTTGTTAGATTTATTTTTTAATAAAAATAATTTTATAATTTGACGAATTATATCAAATTATATTAATTTATATAATTATTTTTATATAATCTCTTTGTGATTAAATTATTTTATTTTAGAATATGTTTTAAACAGGGGAAATGCTATGCATCTGCTCCACACCGGCACACACTTCACATTACATTTTTTTTTTTTACACTCAATAAGTTAAGTGTGTGCCGGTGTGAGGCAGATGCATATATTTTTCCTTTAAACAGACAAAGAGTGCGTACACTTTTCGGTGCTAGCTCTCTCTTTCGGTACATGCATGCAGCAGCACACTAATAATTTTCAACGTTTTTTTTTGTAGGATACTGTGGGTGGATGCATGATAGCAGTGCTACACGATGACGACAAAACAATTAATGTAATAAATTAATTAAGCTGCTGTCGAATATTTAATACTTCGTAAGGAGAGCATTTAAGAAAGAGTCGTACGTACGTACTTCCGTGTGTGTTTATAATATTATTATTATTTTAAAATTTTAAAAAAATTTAAATTATTTTATATAAAAATTTAAAAAAATTATAATAATAAAATAAAATAAGTTATAAAATCACTTCTCAATCAAAACCGTCTGAGGAACCGAAAAAAATTGTGTTCAGCTAATTAGCACGTGCATAAAATCAAATTAAGTTGCTGTTGCTAGTACTGAACTAGCTAGCATTTTCATAAAAAATAAATAAATAAATAAATAAAAACCAAAAAAACGTATGAAATGGGAGCTGAGGGGAAGGGGAAGAGGAGCCAGCTAGCTAGAATCCCATTCATATCTAATTTGGCCAAGCTTTTTGAAAACAAATTATCTGCAATTTAGAGAGAGGGAGATTAGGACACGTTGGGATTCGCAGATCATCTCAACTCATCTTATTATTATTTATCATTATTCAGTAACTTTAACTCACAAATCTCACTATTATTTACAACTCATTTCATTACTATCTACAATCCATCTCAATTCATCTCAAGTCATTTCAAATTATTTCAAGTCATATTCGAATCTAAACGTCACCTTAAATCTCTTAGATTACGTTTGGATATTAAAGTGATTTTAAATAATCTGTAAATAATAATGAGAAATTAATATATAATAATGATTAAAAAGTAGTAAATAGTTTGTAATTAATAGTAAATTGTTTACGAATAATAATGAATACTCCAAACACAGCCTAAAGAATCGAATTAAGGATATTCTTATTTATTTTAGCAAGCTCTTAAACTTTATTTGGATTTAGAGATGAATTTATCTCATCTCATCTTATTATTATAATTTTTTCAAAATTTTAATATAATAAACAATTCAATTTTTTTAAATCTTAAAATAATAATAATATTAAAAAATAATATTATAATAATATTTTATTCAACTTATTTAAAATTATCTCATCTCATTATATCTAAACCGGTCCTAAGAGTTGAGCATTTTAATGAAAAAGACTTGCTGCGTTTGAATGTTGAGTTAAGTTGAGTTGAAATGATAAAATATTATTTTTTAACATTATTATTATTTTAAAATATTAAAAAGTTAAATTATTTATTATATTTTGTGTTGAGATTTAAAAAAATTATAATGATAAATTGAGATGAGTTGATATGAATTTACTTATCAAACGTAACCAGATATATGACATATATAAATTAATAAACCCAAAAATATATTATTCAGCATATATATCTCACATAAATTAAAACATGTTACCAAATCCATTCTTCTCTCTCTCTCAAACTGCTAGCTGTTTTCCCCGTGCAATTCCAAGAGATCGAGTCTTCGGATAAGTAGATTATAGCAAATGATCACAAATCAAAGCACACCAAACAAAGTTGGAGGAATGATGTCCCCAACATATACAAGAAGACAAAAAGAAGAGAGAGAGAGAGATTAATTCAAAGCTTGAAGAGTGGAAGCGAAGAAAGGAGGGAGTGTCAGTAGTGATGATGGGCGACCGAATAGGCAGAGAGTGGAGAGCCGTGAAGATATATGACTTTGTGCGGAGAGGAATTCTACCTATAAATTATTATTTATTTTCATATTTTATATTTATAACTTTTTAAACATAAAATATAGAATATTTTTTATAAGATATACAAGTATTTTTTTTATAAGATATGAGATATAAGATAATAAATAATAACTGATAAAAATAATTTTTTTTATGTGAAAGATGATAGGTATGTTCATACAGCGGCGTGTCTCCACATGTGCGATGATGTGTAATACATAAAGAAGATTTATGACTTTGTGTGGAATGTGGATGATAATGGTATTGGATATGGTGTTTATGAGTTAGTCTATATATAATCTTTATTTTGAGACTGTTTATATAAATTTATATTGTTATGTTCTCATCATCTCCACTCTCTCTCACATCCCGATCTCTCTCTCATCTCCGCTCTCTCTCTCTCATCTCGCTCTCTCTCATCTCTGCTCTCTCTCCTCTCTATGTTCATCTCGATCTCTCTCTCTTATCTCCGCTCTCTCTCTCTCTCCCTCTCTCCTATCTGTTCATCTCGATCTCTCTCATCATCTCTGCTCTTTTGCTCATCTCTCTCTCTCATCTCTACTCTCTCTCTCTCATTTCTGCTCTCTCTCATCCATCTCTAATTTGAAAATTAAGAAATATGTGGTGTAGATTTTGACACATAATATGTACAAAAATGACTACTATAAATAGTAACTTCTCCCAATAATATTTCATAATTTATGTATAATATAATTTAAGTGACTGTCTAAGTAATTGTGTTTACCCACTACTTAAAATAAATCACATCAATATGTACGTTACCGTGCAACTGAAAGTAAAAATATATATAAAATAAAACGTAGCATTCAGCCTCTATCTATATATTTACATCTCTATCGATTTTCACTACAGCTGCATCTGTTCTATATTATTTAACCACTCTGGCGGTGGCTTAGTGATTCAAGAGTTTGACAATGGATAAAAGGTTATCGTTTGGATAGTGAATTGAGATAAAATAAGATGAGATAATTCTAATAAGTTAAATAAAATATTATTAAAATATTATTTTTTAATATTATTATTATTTTAAATTTTTAAAAAGTTGAATTGTTTATTATATTTTATATGAAAATTTGATACAGTTGTAATGATAAGATGAAATGAGATGAGTTGATATTACTTTTAATCTAAACGAATCCCGCAATGGGAAGCATTAGAATTATTGGTGATTCATTGGCTCATGAACCATTGATGCTCTCATTGGGTTGGGATCAGGTTATGTCTCAAGTCCGACTTGTAGGAAGCGCATGCAATTCTCACTGTCTAAGCCCCTCCTGTTTGGCACCCCAGCGAGTTTAGGTGCTACTATGGTCACGTCCTATAGAGAAGCCATCTCTAGTCGTCCCTCCAATTCTTTTTGTGAAGAAAAAAAAAGTTTTATATTATTTATTAAGTACTTAAGATTGTAAATAAAATTTATATGTATCTATTTATTTCGTATTCAATATCTTCAATTTCTATATGATCTTTTCATAAAAGGTATTGATTTGGCATAGGTAGGTTATACACTTGAGACACAACAAAGTTTCGATGCTATAGTAGAAGAGTAAATAAATGTAGAGGATGAATCAAGTGAGCAACTAAGATTATTGTATTATAGACTCTATAGTTATGTATCTTCATAAGCTTTAATTTTTTTAGTAGGATGAATTAATTTGTGTAAAGACATCGTCACGATATGTTTTTGTTTTTATTATTTAAGACAAAAGAAAGTAAAAGGAGGAAAAAGAGTCAAAGATGATAACCCTATATTAGAGTAGGTCATATCCATAACTACTAGAAGATATTTTATGTTATCATATCAATCCAATTAGTCTTCACTCACAGGTAAATATATATATATATATATATATATATATATTTATATAAATGTGGGGGGTGAAAAACACCTCGGCCAACATGATAATATTTAATTTATAATAAAATATAATTTTAATTTTTTATTATAATTCGACGTGGAGGGATAATATTTAGAGAAATTCTATATAAAATTCTTACATTATAGACATTTATTTTATCAATATATGATTTATTATTTTAATAATTTATTTTAATGTTTAAATATGTGTATATTTAAATAAAATGATAAAATTAATAAATTACATATTAATTAAGTGAATGAATGTGCATAAGTCGTACACGTAAATTATTTATTATATTTTATATAATAATTTTAAAGAAATTATAATAATAAAAAAAAACGAAATGAATTCTGAATACGAACGGGCCCTTAATGTCTAGTGTGTGTGGTACATATACTGGTAGAAGGATAAGTGTGGAACATGATGATGGGGAATTTAAAAGAGAAAAATGGGGAAGGGCAGGCATAGGAAAGAGAGTGGGTGCGTGGCCATACAAGGAAAAGTGCAATTTGGGTTTGGGTTTGGGTTTGGTAATGGGTACAGTGAAGCGTGAAATGCGGTGAGAGATAGGAGTACGGATGAAGAATCTGATGCGGACATGACGCGTCCGAAATCAGAGGTGAAACCCAATAATTGCACCCCACGCTGCCCGACATTCATCATTCTGTCGGTTCTGGCCCCACCTCTCCCACCTTACCACTCCATCAATCCCTTTCACTTCCCTTCAACCTCTTTCACGAGGTTTAACCCTCCCTCCCTCCCTTCATTTATTTTATTTTATTCTTTTCTCTTTAACATCCCCATCCATCAATTATAAAATAACAGACGTTCTACCATTTTTCTAATTTTTTAAAATTTATTTTACATAAATATTCTCGTTTTAAAATTTAATTATATAAAATATTATAAAAATAAGATACTATTCATCATCTCATCTTATTGATTTTTAATGAAAATATTTATTTTATTTTATTCTATTCATATTAAATTAATTAGACTGTTCTACTGATCATCCATACATCATATATTATTTTAAGAAAAAAAATAAAATTAAAATAAATAAAGTGTGTTGTCTATGAAGATGATAAATATATGAGTCATATATTAGTGTAGTGTGCATGATTTCCCAATTTTTTTTTTCTAAAAAAATATTAATTTGTTCTTTAATTTGATCGTTTTTGTTACAATTACATGACTGGTTAGAAGTGTGATATATATATATATATATATATATATTATATCTCAATCACAGGACATAAATTAATGGTTCTTGGCCGGTTTGATGACTAATGAGTTTAATTTAATTTAGAATTAGATCCAAATCTTGTGCTATTTTGCATGATTACCCTGATTTCGCTGTGTAAGAATTTTGAACCTTTTGTTTTAATTAATTGTTAGTGTTTACATATATTTTTTTTGTTTTGAATAAGTAAAGATAAATATATAAGGCGAGTTTTATAATATTTATAATCATTTGAGTGAATTTTGATTATTGAATACACTATAAATCTTAAATGATTTAGTTTATATACTTATCTCTATTTACTTTAGATTATAAAATTCAAACAAAAACTTTATAAGATATCAATTCCTTTATTGGAATCTCATGTCGAACTCTTAACTCAAACTATATTAGTCATGCACATTAATACAATCTTTAACAAAGTGCTATATACTACGTTATTTTATTTAATGTTATCGCGAGGATGCAATACAATTTACTAATAGGTAAGATTTAGATAATGAGATGAGATAATTTTAAATAAAAATTAAAAATTAAATAAAATATAATTATTATTTTAAAATTTAAAAAAATAATAATAATAAAATGAGATAAAATAAATATTTTTATTATTTAAATATGACCAAAAGATTAAAAAATTCAAGCCAAATGATCGATGGTACACAAATTATAATTGTTCTTGTATTGTAGGATGACATTTTCTTCGAGGAAGTTGGAAATTTCTTTGCATGGAGGAAAATTGCGTACAAGACTATGTAAGTCTATGGCCTAGCTATAAACATCAAATCCCCAAGTACAGTGTGTGCTGCACATAGCCCGCAGAAATAGAAAAACGCAGCAAGTTCCATCTACCCAAAAAAAGTAAACAAATAAATTTAGAGAGAAAAAAAACACGAAGGACATATGGTCAAGCCACAAAGTGATTTGCAGGTACCAAACAAAATACAAATGAAACAAAGCTATAGGAACTTCAACCGACAGCTGATTATGGATTCTTCTTCGTTTCTCTGTTTCTCTGTTTCTGTGTCTCTGTTTTTTTTCCCACTCTCTCTCTTCTTACACAACAAAAAAAGAAAAAAGAAAGAAAGATCAGTACCGTATCTAGTTCAACAGTTGAATTATATATATTTGAGATAAAATAATAATATTATTAATTTTTTGTTAAAATTAATTTTTTTTTATATATTTTATAATTAACATTCACTACGTACATTTGATATTAATAATAATACAAATATAATAATAAAAAATATAATTTTTTATATATGTTATATTAAAAATATAATAAAATGAAAAAAAATATAATATATTATAATAATAAAATTAATATATATGTGAAAGTTTGTTGTCTTGTTGAAAGAGAGTAAAATTGAAAAGATTGTGAGAGAATTAGAAGAAAGAAAAATAATAATTAAAATATGTTTTATAGAGTGAATAATAGTTATATAAATTTAGATAAGTATTATTTATAACTAATTAAATATTTAAATACGTATAAATTAATATATAAAATTTTAGAGTCATATTATATATGACTTTACACGTAGATATGAAAAAAAAAAAAAATTAAAAAGCTCGACTTTATGGTGCATGCATACTTTCTTACCAACCAAACGAAGAAAGAAGGAATTTTACTTATTAATAATGGAGCCGCCGCTGATCTGCTAGCTAGCTCTGTATAGCCGACCCAAAACAGAACGCCTTCTGGAGCCGACTGAATTGTCGTGCTTAACAAAACATGACTGTAAAAGCTATTCGCTCTCTGGATCATATATGCCTCAGATTCTGTCCCTGTTTGCAGCAGCACCAACGTATATTCTCTCTCTCTCTCTCTCTCTCCATAAAACCAACCCCCCTCTCCCCCCCACCACCGAAGCCTCAAGGATCAATTAAAACCATCAAACTCTTCCTCATCTTCTTCCTTTTCTTCAACGATCTCATAATCTCAAAATCAATTGAAGACAAGAGTAACTCTTAACACTCAGAAAACCGATGCCTTCGGACTCCAGCGAGCACCGCAGGCCAACCAAGCCTACCCACAACACTGGAGCCCCACCACCCGAACAAGAGCAGCTTCCGTGCCCGCGCTGCGACTCCACCAACACCAAGTTTTGCTACTACAACAACTACAACTTCTCGCAGCCCCGTCACTTCTGCAAGTCCTGCCGCCGCTACTGGACTCACGGCGGGACGCTCCGTGACATCCCCGTTGGTGGCGGTTCTCGCAAGAACGCCAAGCGTTCTCGCACCGCCATCGCCACCAGTGGCGCCGTATCTTCTACCGCTACTTCTCACGTCGACCCTTTGCCGGTCACCCCTGTTCTGGTACCTTTCACGCACAATCATGGATCTTCCGTACATTTTGGGGCTGGTATTAACGGCGGTGGGGCAGAGGGGAAGGGAAATGTGAGCGTTTGTGGGAGTTTCACTTCTCTGCTGAACACTCAGGGGCCGGGGTTTTTGGCGCTTGGTGGGTTTGGGCTCGGTGTAGGTCCCGGGTTTGAGGAAATGGGATTTGGGCTCAACAGAGGTATGTGGCCTTTGCCCGGCGTCGGAGATGGTGGTAGTTCGGGCTTTGTAGTCGGTGGTAATGGTGGTGCAACGGGAATGGGGAACACGTGGCAGTTCGAGAGTGGCGAATCCGGGTTTGTCGGAGGAGATCATCATTGCTTTTCTTGGCCGGATTTGGCAATCTCAACCCCAGGAAATGGTCTCAAATGAACTCCTCTTTGTCAATTTTTTGTTCTTGTTTTCTATGCATGGAAACTGTTGTTTAGGGTTTTGCTCGTTAGTGTTGAGAGAGTAAACTGTGGCATGAAACTTAGACAAAAAATGAATTAGACTACTCTTTTTTTTTTTATTTTTACCATGCTCATGTGTATTCTTTTTACTTTTTTTCAAGCTAGTGACTATGCCTGCATGTAATTCTGATAGTTGCTGATGTGCCATATAGCTATTAGTTTCTTCAATTTAGCACACTACTCTTGATATTCGAGCTTTCCACCTTAAAAACTCTCACATTCTTCACGAAAATCTTTAAGAACCAGCACTGCAAAAATTATGGCAAAGATTACTTCCTATATGTGGATATATAGATCTGTTTTGATCCAATTGATCATTTGAGTTACCAATCAACTGGGAATGTTTTCTTGGGGTGTGAAATTTAAAGCTGAGAGCTTTTTCGATTGTCAAAGGTATATACGATATGGTGTATAGTCCCCCCGTTTTGTTCTCGTTGTGAATGACAGACAAGATGCAGTTTCAAGTAGTAGTCTACATGCACATCCAAAAACATTCAAAAAATTTGACTTTTTGACCCAAGTACTCCGGCTTTGTGCTTTACAGCTGATCTCGATTCCAAATTTTCTGTGTCTCTTCGAGTTGAGTCTTCTAATTAATTACTGTGACACACCAAAAAAAAAAAAAAAAAAAAAGAATCTCAATTGATTAAACGGCCTTCATTTGCTTTCCACTTGGGGTCCAACCCTACATATATTAATTATTCAACCCACGTAATCCCTTCTGAAGTACTCGTTCTGCAGCCAAGGAGCCAAACCCTCCCCCCCAACTGCCATGCAAAACCTTCGAAAATATGCATTAAATGTTGTCCATGCATTAATTTGCTTTCAAAGCCTTGTTTTAGGTTTAGAGAAATTCTATTTGCAGTTTTGAGTGAGAGATTATATGTGCAGTCTTATTGATGACTGGGAGTATGTAAAAAGAGAAAAAATATCATTTTAAAAAATTTTTTTTATACACCATACTATCATACTATCATCTCATTTTCATCCCATTAAGTATGATGTGATACATTTATCACAATTAAATGATCATTTATTGCATGTTTCTTTATCATCTAATGGTAATGAATGTGTCACATACTGCTTAATTATATGATCAAAATAAGATGAGAGTAGTGTATAGCATTACTATTTTAAAAAAGATATATTGTGATTTTAATTTTTTTTTAAACATAACCGTATGAGCAGCGGGGACGAGAACTATATGTAGACTAACTCGATCTTCATATGATTTTAAAGATATAATATTATGGTTATCAGTCAAATGACAGTACAAGAATAGTAAGAAAAATATTAAAGACATTAGAATCTTAGATTAGAAATTTGCTATGAAAAATGTTTAAACCAAATTGATGGTATCACGTTATTGATATATATATATATATAATAAATATTTTTTTTATATTTTAATTTTAGTTTTTTTTACTTCTGACAACATAAGTATGTAAAACTAACTATATATTACATATATCCATGTATTTAAAAATTACCTCTGGTATTGAGAAATGCTCATTAATAATTCACAAGAGATCTTCCCACTTTTTTTGAATTTTATAGAGTTTTTTCAAAAATTTTGAAAGTATACGTTATTCTCTCATGTGTTTTGTGGGGCCTATTCGAGTCTTTGTCTTTCTTAAATCATGTCCAAACTAGTTAACCGCTAAAAATGATATATGTTGCATCAATCAAGATATTTTTATTTTGTAAATTGGTTTTGTCAATCACATAAGTTCTAATTTTGTAAGCCACGAGTGGATAAAATGCATGTCACATTTTCTTAACTGGTCATTTGATAATTTGTAGATACATATTTTTAGTTTGTTTGTGGTTATTTATGCTGAATGTGCATAAGACATAGAAAATAAAAAGATTACGCTAATTCGCATTTAACGAGGATACATATATATATATATATATATATATATATGTAAGTATCACTAAGACAATGTTATATACTATATTTTCATCTTCTTGTTATCTATTTTGAGGCAGCATTATCCATCAATACGTGAATTTGTTCTTTTAAAAATAAGTATTGACCCAATATTTAATAAATAATATCGCATAAACGTAATTTAATTAACAAAAGTAAAAATTGAGTTTTGTATATATAAACATAATTCATGTTGGAAATTAAACATTCCAAACATAGCTACCATTATTTTCCTACTATATATATATATATATATATATATATATTCTAAAGCTATTTTAAAAACTTCAGGAAATAAAACTTTGTTAATTTAAAGTTATACTCTTGATGTTAATATTCAGGTTCCAAAAATGATTCAGTGGAAATATATTACTTTCCCTGAGGAATGGACTTTGGAACATGTAGTTCCTCTTGCCAAAATTATTTCTGATGAACTTAATCTTGATTATATTCAGCAATGTTTGAACGGTACTATTAAAATTAGTTTTGATCAACTTTTGGTTAACAACGAAATGATAAATTCTTTTGCTAGAATCAATATATATATATATCTTTACTATTATATAAGTGGCTATCAAACGGCCACTAATTAACAGAAATTCTTGTTTTCCGTTAACTTTCTGTTAAATCAACGTTAAGTCACTACTGTAGCTTTGGGAACAGTTGTTTTCTTATCCTCAGTTTTCACTTTTTCACATCTTTATCAGTTGAGTATTAAAATATTTTGAGTTTATTATGTTTGTCCTTTATGTTTTGCCGGTTGTGTCAGTCCACCTGCTTTTTCTTTGTATGTTTTTCTCTTTTGTAGGTTTATTATTTTTATCCTTTATATTTTACCGATTGTGTTAGTATACTATTTTTATGTTTTTTTCTGTATATGCTTTTTCTCTTCTGCAGATCGTATGATTCCAAAGTTTTAATTTCGTTGAATGTGATGTTATTGGGGGTTATTGGGTTTCTGATGCTTGCAGTTGGTATACTTTTGTGTTAGTACATATTTTTTTTTATTTGTATGCTTTTTCTCTTTTGCAGGTTGTATCAGTGCATACGAATACGAGGTGTCTTTGGTCTTTTGGTTCAGCTGTGTCAGGTGTCTGTAGCTTTACCTTTTTTTACTTTTTTGTTGTTCTCTTTCCTCTTCCTTTTCTGTCTCTTATTCTCTCCGAAGTAATCTTTTTCTCTCTTCTTTTTCTTCTTCTTCTCTCTGTCTCTCCCTTGTCTGCATCTTCTTTTCATCTTCATCTATGCGTTCTCTCTCAATTCAGACCCTCTCTCTTTTTTCTCTCTTCGCCTTGCGCCACTAGTCGTCGTTAGCAGCTGCAGACCAGGCCGGACAACAGCCCTCCTTCAAGCAGCATCAGCTCTCTCTTGATCTCTCCTACGTTTCCCACTCGCAGATGCTGGAGGAACATTCTTCAGGTTTTCGTCAAACATGGCAAACAAGTAAGTTTATATTGCTTGTCCAGGCCTATTTGGAGTCCCACCCTTCACATGATTAATCAAATTCTTGTAGAAAGTGCTTGCATTTTCTACGCTTGCTACATCACCCTCTTCTGATGGCCAACGGCTCTCTGATACAACGATTTGCAGATTAGGTGCACCAGCTGTTGGGCTTGGGTTTGCTGTTGGGTGGAGAACCCTCGGCGGAAGCTAGCGGCTTTGGTCTTGAGCTTGGAGTCGTACATCTCGGGCTCACACATAGTCATCGTCATGGGAGTCTCGCTAGAAAACTGAGCCAGCGATGCAATTCCTGCCGTGGTGGTGGAGCAGTCGAGAAAGTCCTCAAGTAGGGGTGATACCCGCATGGTGCGGGGCGGGGGGTACCCTCCCTCGCACCATGCGGGGGTTAGTGGTTTTCCCCCCGCCCTCGCCTCCCGGGGGCGAGGGAAAAAATTCAATCCGCCCCGCCCCCCGCCTAGGCACCACATTGTGTTTAAAAAAAAATTTTTTGGTCTAAAAATATTTTTTTAGACCAAAATTATAATATAATTTAAATAATAAATTAAAATTTATAAATATAAAAAAACTTAAACTAATTAGAGTTAGATTTTAGATTGATTTGACTTCCTAAACCAACCTTTATATAGGGTTATCCCGCCCCCTGCCCCCGCTAGGCCCTCTCTATGTGGGGCGAGGGACCCTGCCCCCGCATGGGCGGAGCGAGGTAGCCAGCCGGCCCGCCCATACGGAGGCGGGGCGAAAATTGGGAGGAGCGGTGAACATGGAGAGGTCTGTTGCACTAGCGGTTGCATTTTCTTTAGGCCTTGCGTCGACAACAATACTTGCGATAGAATCAATGTCATGTGTGAGAGATGTATGAGGATGTTGGGAGAGATGGTGAGAGATGTTGAACCTAGGGTAGAGGACATGAAGGCTTGGAAGAGGGAGAGTGGGGACGAGTCAGAGGGCAAGTAGGAGTTGGTGTGGTTGGAAAGAGAAAAATCGAGCTAGTTCTGAGTAGAAGAATCAAGGTTGTCAAGGAGCGTGAAAGAGATGCATGGGAGGGTGTGTGGGTTTGGGGTTTTCTGTCTTTGGAAATGGTAAAAAATGACTTCTTTTAACTCCTAGTGAGAGATTACGGGGAGAGTTAGGGACTTGTGGGGAGGTAAATGGGTAAGGAAATGAGCTGATGAATGACACATATATAGAGGTAGAAGAAAAAGATGACTACGAAGGAAAAAAGATAACTTGAGGTCCAGAAGCACCAGATTAGGTGCACCACCCAACCCCATTTCCTTTTCACTTTACTTTCTCTTTCTTTTGAAATTTCTTTTGTTTCTTTATTTCCAAAGTTTTGGTTCTCCGTTTAGCACTTGAGAAAATGAAGATCAAAGTACCTTTTTTTGATTGAAAGTTGTGTTGCCGTTATTTTTTTTTTGGTCACAAAT
Source organism: Juglans regia (assembly GCF_001411555.2). NCBI lineage: Eukaryota > Viridiplantae > Streptophyta > Magnoliopsida > Fagales > Juglandaceae > Juglans > Juglans regia. The sequence goes on from NW_023354173.1 coordinate 49,482, forward strand.
AGTGAATTTGCGTTCCTTCCACTTCTAGTTAAACATATGGTGTGCAAATGCAAATGGGTATTTCTCCGGTTTCAGTTTTATAATTTTCTCCAAAAATATGTACCATTTTAGTGCAAGTTTTGGTTTTTGAGGCAACAATGATACTATGAGATGATTTCCCATTTTACGAAGTAATGTTAAAATATTTTGAGTAATGATAGCTGTACAACCAGTTTACCATCAATGTACTTACAAATAAAAAAAACATTTTAAAATTATAAAATAATTTTTATAGTACTGTTCTGTATTTTTATAATTTTTTTTTTATTATATATCAACTAAGTGGTAAATGAATTGTATATCAGTTGGCAGAGTATCATTAAAAAAAGTACTATAAAACACAATAAAGGTTGATGAGATTTTTTTTAATGTTGTTTCTGTTATTGCGTCTGTTGTTTATTTAAGTGTTGTTTCTGTTATTACTTTCTTTGTTTATTTCTTGTATTGTTTGTTTGTTTGTTTATTTATTTACTTTTCTTTTATTTTTTGCATTGTTTGTTTGAGGGCACTGCATTGTTCAGTTGGGGCTGTTCAATAAGTGTCACTATTCATTCAAGGCTCTTTATGGAAGAAAAAAAGTGTTACTGTTTATTCATGTCCATTTACTATTTATTTACTAATTATAATAAAAATCATTCTAATTCATTTTTATATATTTGTGTGTTATGCCAGATTTAGTTTTATTTATAGCATCCATAATAATTTAATTAAAAACATTCTAGTTTAAGATTTCTATTAATTTACAACACTTCAATTTTCTGTATATAAGTTGTTTAGGTTTTTATTAATCATGCAAAGCTATTCAAAATTTATTTTGTAGGAACATTTGTCATATATAAAAAATCTTGTAGAAAACATTTCAAAGAGAGAGTGGCCGGATGATTCAACTTTCTACAGAACATGACCGATTCAAGCAATAGAAACATAAGAATTTCAATGTCCTCTCTATTGATGTCGTGCAAGATGACACAAATAATAGATCATGGTAGAATGATCAAAGAATTCATATGTTAAACTAATGTTTTTGTTAAATATAGTTGTATTAAATAATGTCTTTATGTTATAATCTATGCAAACATGTAATTATTATCCAATACTTAACTATTATTACCTAAAAATATTTATTAAAAATTACATTTTTTTTTCTCTATGTATTAAATTATTGATTGAAATCTTTTTTTTTTTTTTTTTTATATTTATAAAAAACATATTATTAACTAAAAATAGAACTAGGCAAACGTGCTTTGCACTAGTGTGTGTGTGTGTGTATATATATATATATATATATATATATATATATATGTAGTGTACAAATCTCAACTATCTTGAAAAGAGAGGATTTTCATACGCACCTGTTCGAAAGGAGAGAAAAAAATATGTATACAGCCTAGAATCATGATATATATACTGAGTGCTTTTTCTCACCGAACCCTAACATATATAGCATGCTTCCATGATGTATTCCATCCCATGCACACCAACATGCAGAGGGGCTGAGCCACCTGCAGGCCGTCCAGTGTGCAAGAGATGGAATATACCATAAACTCATGTTGATGAGTCAGGCCGACAATTGGTATATAAAACCCCCCGGCCGGCCACCATTTTCAGATTTTCTAAACCTTAAAGAAGTCTGCTGCATGATCTGTGCATGCGGTTGGATCTCCATTGTCAAACCCAGCTTGGAGTTGTGGGCATGAAGATGCCAAGACATATTGCTAATTTATAGAGGGAGAGGGATTAATAATTGCATGGGTTTGAATTCTGATGGAATTCTTAATTTTCATTTCTATATCCAAAGCATATGGTCATGATTTATTCGTCTTGGAATCGCACCAATTGAGATTCCAAGTAGAGGATATTGTAAGTGTAATGCTCCCTGACGTGGACATCACCGACAATGAACACCTGATCATCTCCATGACTGTCATCTGCATGATGCATTTGGTGGATCTGACATACGTACGGTGTTCATCGTGACCATTTTATGTTTGTCACCCGGCCCATCTCTCCGGTGACAATTCGTATTCGCATGTCGTCTTAATGTCTTTTAAATGATTATTAGATTATATGAATCAACTTAAACATGACTCCTCGTATAAATAAGAGTGACACGACATAATTTGTTTAACCTGTTTAATAATTAATTTTTATTGAATTAACTTGTATGCAACCCATTAACCTATTTTATATAAATGGGTTGAATTGATCCGTATATTTATTTTTAATCTAATTAATATAATTTTTCATATAATACAATGATAACTATGTATATAAATCATTCGTAATTACTATTAGATTCATAATAAAATATTTTATTATCAACATCTAATCCAATAATAAATAAGAAAATTAATATTTTCATAAAATAAAATTACATGTTAACAAAAGATTTTTAGTAGTTTGAGATATAAGTAGTTAAATACTAATATTTATATTGCATCCTAACAACAAAAAAATACAAATAAAACTAAACATTTATTAAATATAAAATATATAATTAATTTGTGTTATATATACGGGTGATTGTGGGTTTTGCAAGTTGACCCACAATTGATTCCTTTACTAGTATTGTTTTATCGGGTCAATTTATTTTGATTAAAATCCATTTATATTAAATTCAAATCCACTTATTTTGTGTCGATACAGTTCTCCATGACCTTATCTCAATCATTTATCTTAAGTCACATTTGGATATAAAAAAAAAAAAGCCTTTTACAACGTCGATTATCTAATATATGATGTGATACGTTAGATGCAAAACAAATTTTTATTATAAGATAAGATTAAATAATCATACTTTCTAGCTATAAGTCAATTTATAGATTTTCATTTATAAGTATCTTTATACATGTAACATTTTCTTTCTTGCTTGGTTGAGAGCATGAGTACTTGATGGATTTACATAAGAGAAATGTTTGGTTTACAAAGAAATTTCACAAAAATAAATTTATAAACTGATATGACTTGATATAATAAATCGTATTGAAAGCCTCATTTTATTGTAAAATAAATTTGATAGTTGTATTAAATCATATCAGTTTGTAAATTTATTTTTGTAAGAACTTTTATTAAATATAATACTTCTCTCTTATTATATATATATATATAGAAAGGGGTCTACAAGAAGGTTGGGAGAGATTGTGTGATCTTCAAAGTATTATCCTGGAAATATTCTACTTGTCGGCCTCAATCTTATATGAGTGATGAATAATAGGTACCGCACACAAATGGTTTTAACTCACGTTTTCTTTGGAGTGGAGAACATCTAGTGGAATCGGAATTATTCGTGGTATTCCATTCCATCCCTAAATTTGTTTGTAATCAATGACGTTAACAACCATTAAAGCTATAATTTCTACTTAAATTAAGCCCCCAAAACAAATTTTCATGTTTAATTATTTCCTATCATGATTGTGTTGGCGTTATTGTCGGAAGCGGAATGCATTTTATTTGTTTTGAATTAATACATGAGAAGTACTGCTAGATCTATACACATACCCATTAACATACCATATCAAGTCATATCAATTTGTAAATTTTATTTTATAACACTTCTTACCGTCATTTCTCTTATACAAATTGCCATAAATAAAATAGACTACTCGGAGGCCCATTGATTTTAAATGCAATAAGAAAGAAGAATTATGTATATTAATATAGTTTTACTTCTCATCATCCCCCACACCTGACACCACACACCATATTTATTTTTATTTATTTTGATTTTATTATTGTTAAACTAATTGAGTTCTTCTATTTATCGTTCATATACCACATATTTACTAAAATAAAAAATAAAAAATTATACGTGGTATGTGGATTCAACGGAAGGATACAACGTGTCCTTCCTCCACACCCCTAAAAGAATGGATAGAGAAAGGTAAATGGGCTATGATTTTAATAGGCCAGCCCAAATATCTCTGCTTGCCACTCGCATCGGCTTGACCCAAATATAAAGGTTTGGGGGCTAAACCCATTGGGCCCGAAACTTCAAAAACCGGGGACTGATTGACAAAAAAGACTTGCACAGAGGACCAAAACGCAAATTGCTTCCAACTCAGTGCCTTTTTCAATAAAATTCGCAAAAACGATACCAAGCGCGGGTCTTTCCCCTCCATCTCTCTCTAGGGTTTTTGGTGTTAGCTTTAACGAGGAAATCGAAACCCAGAAAACACTGTCCTCGTTGAAGAAACAAAAACAGAGAAAACGCAATGGCGTTTTCGATGTTTTCTACTCCGCAGCCACAACAACAGCAGCAGCTGTTTCAGCCTCAAGCTCAAACTTTTCAGCAGAGCAGTCCTTTTTTCCCGCAACAACAGCAACAGCAACAACAACAACAATTGCAACTCTTCCAACCACAGCAGCAGCAACAACAACAGCAGCAACAGTTTCAGCAGCAACAGCAGCAGCAGCAGCAGCAACAGCAACAGCAACAGCAACAGCAACAACAGCATTTGTTTCTGTTCACTAACGATAAAACTCCGGCGAATTATAGTACCAAGTGGTCGGATCTTCATCCTGAGTCCCAGAAAATTCTCCTTCAGATCGAGTATGTTTTCCTTTGTCTCAATTACCTTCTTTTTCTAGCTCTTTGATTTTTTTCGAAGTCCTTGCATGTTTTAACTAAATATTATGGATTGGTTGCTGAGAGGTGGTGGGGAAAAGGACCCAAAGGAAAGAAACTTTGGTGTCTTTTTCACTTGTTGTGTTGTCGAGTTTCGGTTCAATTAAGCTGAATTGCCGCATTAGCTGGATGTAGTAGAAAATTCCAATTTCTTGTGCTTCGAAATGGAGAAATCTTTGTTCAAATTCTTGATTCCTTTTCCTGGTACATTCATTTTGTAAGCATTAAAATGAACTTGTGACTCTGAGAAATTTCTGCAAAAAATGAAATTGTTTTAAATTTTGTTTCACTTCACTGCAGATTTTCACTTAAAAATGTGGCATTTTGTTTGATTTGAGTTCCTTAATCCGAGTTTTTTTTCCCAAATGTTTAAATTTATTTCAAGTGTCAGTATTGATCCTGATGAGGCATAATGTAAATATGGTTCACTTTTAATTGTCTTTGTAGCTACTATAGTTGGTCGATTTTGGGTATAATAGTATTGTACGCGCTTTGAGTTGCTTAAGTATTGATTGTATAGGGAGCGGATATTGAAGTACAGAGATGAGAGCCAGAGGCTGGATCAGTGTACTCGTCTTTATGATTCTTCAGTTTGCAATGATGCATTCGAGCCTGATGCAAGCCGAATTGTTCAGGTCTACTCTTTGATTCGATCCCTTTTATTTTTAGCTGTCTATGATATCTCATTGTTTTCACTGAACCCCGACTTCTGACTTGTAGTTTTTTTTTTCTTTGCCATTTTATATAAATATCTGTGTCAAACTCTCCTACCTACTCTCTCTCTCTCTCTCTTGTTCCTCCACTCTCTCACTCGCTCTCTATTGTGAGCCTGTGAACTATTGACACTGCTTTCCTGCCAGTGTCATTGCTCGATATGCGACCGCCTACCATACACAGTAGTGCCAATATTGAAGCTGCCCGACGTCACTTTGGCTCTCAAAGAGCCAGCTATATTACCCTCGCCTAAACAGCAGAACTCAACCACCACGCGTCAGCCTTATTCAAGCATGGTGAGCATGATTGAATAACAAATACACATACGATAAGCTGATTGAGGCCATTTGGTAATTGATAGGGTATGAAAATTATATGATTGTGATCGGTGGAAGTCGTGGTGGCATCTATATGGTGGTAGCTGTTGGGGGTCTCCCCTGATGAGTCTTATTGCATCCATACACGGTAATGGTTATAGGAAGACTGGAAAGTAGATGGCCCGCAATGGGAAACTCATCCCATTCTGCACATTCCAGGAAATGAAATGTGGCCTTTGCTGGGAAGATGTTGCATACTTTCGTATAAAACAAGAAGGTTCAACAAATGGAACCCACCCGTGGGTAGCCCAAGTGGTAAGGGCGAATTTGTGTGCATGAGCCCTTTGTCACAGGTTCGATTTCCCCTGGGATCAAACTACAATTTAAGTTGGAGGCCATGGTGGTGGGTTGTTGTGCTAGTCTTCCTGGGGGTTTAGGTTCCATGGGTGAGTCCTAAGGGCTCTGCCATGGGGTTGTTCCCCGTCATAAAAAAAAAAAGGTTCAACAAATGGAAATTAATAACCAAGTCTTATGAGTTCGTTACAAGTGAAGGAAATTGCTTTGGAAAATACAACATTCCTGGGTCTTCTTTAGTTTTAACCAAAGACCTTTTAAGTGTTAATTAATCCAAGCAAATTTGATCATGAAACCTAGTGTTGTAGGAAAAAAAAGAAGAAAAGAAAAAAAAAAAAAATTCCTTTTAAACTCTAGTATTACCAAGACCTTATATATAAGACCTTTCTACTGCAGTACTTATTGCTTTTTACAGTGCTTCATGCATTTTTTAACTGTGAATATATGGTATGAGATATATTACTCATGTTATTTGCCAGGAACTTGGGGGAGTTAGCTCTGCCATGGAACGACAGAAAGCTGTGCTGCAGGAGCTGATGGCTGTTGTGAAAGATATGTTACGGAACACAGAGGTTGGTATTCGTTCTTTCATGATGCTACGCCCAAGGTTCCTTCATCCAAATACTGGAGGTGCTTCAAATGCCATTGCTCCATCACAAGCTCCCGGAGCGACAGCAGCATCTGGTATGAGTGCAACCTCTATGGTGCCAGTTTTTGATTTCTACAGTGGGGTTCCGAGAAAACCATCCCCCTTTTTACAGCAAACAGTTGCCAGATTTGAGAAGTATCTCGGTGAGTGCCGCCAATGGATTGAAGAATTAGAGCAGCTTCTCCTCTTAGGTTCTGACAGGAACTCTTTCAATCTTGGATACTCATTGTTACAATCTCTTCCGAAAGTCATGTCAAATGTGCATGACTTTTTTCTTCACGTGGCTGCCAAGGTACATCAGCAAATATATTTTTCGTATAGGTTTACTTTTGAAAATAGAGGGTGGCTACATACCTTTCATGTTATCTATTGTTAGGTATTAATGATGATACTGACTTGAAAGCAACTGGAGCTTCCTACAAGCGGTTACCCCATTTTTCCTCTGGGAAAAGAACATTAAGACTCTACCTATGTAACCTATATCACTTAAATGTTAAATTTAGGTAATACATTGACCTTATTTACTTTTTAAAAGAACTAAAAAGCAAATGAAAGAACTAACAAGCAAAGATACATCTCAAGTAAAACAAATACTATGCCATTTTATATTTGATGCCCTATCATTGGAGTTGGTTCTTATGTGTCATTTCAACATATCATATACTTGGTCCCAATTCCAATCCTCCCCTCTTACCCATCCCCCTCCCAAAGAAAAGGAAGCAGCAGAAAACCATGCTCTGGCACATACAAAATGGATCATTATGCTATTTCCTAATATTTTGTTATGATTGTTACTTATATAAAAAAATTAATTCGTATGATTAATAACAAATGTATTGCAATGTATTCCTTAGGTGGAGAGTATTCATCAGTATATTGAATCCATGAAAGCAGCTTATCTTGCTGATCAGCGCCATCGAGGAGGCTATGGGAATGATCCCTTTCTTGAAGCTGATAGGCGTGAAACAGCAAGACAGGAAGCTGCTGCTAAGAGAGTACATCCAACTTTGCATTTGCCAACAAATTCACAACCATCAACACAAGTTGCAGGGTTGCTTGCCAGCTCCGGGACTCATGGGACATCGGCTTCCCAACAGACATCTGCAGCGACCACATTGGTGTCGTCAGGGAGTGGCTTGTCACTTTTTGGCACACCTACTTCTGCCCCTTCCCCTGTGTCATCTTCTCTGTTTGCGACACCAACCACTTCTGCTCCAGTATCCTCTCTATTCGGATCATCTGGTGCTACTCCACAGACATCCCTTTTTGGTTCTTCGTCAGGATCTTTGTTCGGGTCTGCCTCTACTCCCTCTTTGTTTGCTAGTGGCGCTCCAGCTTTTGGTTCTACCACTCCCTCTGGAAGTTCACTATTTTCAACACCATTTGCTTCAGGTACCTTATCATTTTTTGTTCTACATAAGAATAATTCATGGTCCATTGATAAGATTATTATGGGTTAGTTCCAGTTTACAATCTTGTTTGGGTTGATTATCAGAGTTTAGTTTGAGAAGTTGCACTGGACTTATCTGATTCACATCCTTTGACAGTTTTCAAATCAAATCATAAGGATCTTAATGTCGACATCATCAAGATTGATTTTACATGTTTGTATTTTATTTTTGTTTCTAATTTCTCATAATTGCCTAATTTATTCTCACTTCTTCCCAGGTGCTGCAACAGGTTCTGGGGCCAGCTTTGGGGCTGCATCAGTGAGTAAATTTTTCCTTTTTTTTTTAATGTTTCTGGAGGAGTTTAATCAATATTGTACTTTTTACTTAAAAGAACCTTAGAAATGTAGGTCGTTATAAATAAATTGATCAATTTTGTTTTTGGTCGAACTGAAGATCAGTTAAGTGGCAAGAAGAGCAACAAACATCAACTTGAAAGAACAGTGTACTTGAATTTAGTTTTAAGTCATGCAGTGCAATCAATTTCTACTACTGTTTGCTGCAGAGCTAATACCATCTGCTCGTCAGCTCAGCTTTATATGATATGATTGATTTCCTAAGAGAACGGTATTCCTCTATTAATGATCTTTTCCACATATCCTATGTTTTTGCAGAAATCATCAAAACCAAAGTCTAGAACTGGTAGAAGGTAGCTTCAGTTCAGTGTTTCTGCAAAGATCTCTCTCAATTGAGCAAAATCAAATTAGCAGATCAAATGTGCTGTGTCATGTCCTACCGGTTCCGCGTTAATCCTGTGTGTTTCCAAAGATGGCAGGGAGATGCTGGGGGATCGGTGTTACTGTAACATTGTAGGGTAAAATCTTCGGGTAAAGTGGTTGTGGATGACTGGATGTGAATGTGAATTCTTAGCCCAAAAGTTTCACCTGCATTTGTCGGGATATTAGAATATGTTCAATAATCTGTTTATCCACTCTTTTAATTTTTTATTAATATGTTTTTTCCTTTTTTCTTTTCTCAAAATTTGGGAGTAATAGAGCATGAGTGCAATTGAGCTTTGCTACTCATCATCTTTACATACTACAAATTATATTTATTTTTATATATTTTTTATTTTATTTTTCCTAAACTAATTGAGTTCTACTTATCATCTATATATCATACATTTGGTAAAAGAAAAAAATTAAAAATTAAAAAATCATGTATGGTATGGTATGAAAATGATGAGTATAATTTTTCTTCTTCAGAATGAAACTTCGTAGGATGGTTATCTTGGGTAATTGGCCAGATATTTGTACAGGTTCCAGAATAGAAACTAATTAGGTTTCGTTTATTTTTATAAAACTTTTGATTTCATTTTATCTAATCATTATAATTTTATCAAATTTTTATATAAAATAAAATAAACAATTCAACTTTTTAAAATTTTAAAATAAAAATAATATTAAAAAATAATATTCTAATAATATTTTATTCAACTTTCAATTTTTATCTCAATTCATCTCATATGCGAAAACAAACGCAGTCTTAGGTCCCGTTTGGTTAATAGACTCGATTGAGATCAACTCAATTTAATCTAATTTTAAGTTGAGTCTAATATTCAAATACCCAACTCTCAAATTATTAAACTCACCTCAACTTAAAATCTCTTTACACGTAAGACCAACAACTTTTTTCAATTTATCATTTTTTTTATATGCGAGATCCATAATTTTTTTCAATTTTCCATAAATATATTTAAACTCATCTTAACATCTAAATATATTTAAATTCATTTTAGGTGGATCTCACAAAACTCACTCTACCATCTTAACTTATTACTATTTATAAAAAATTTAACTCAACTCAACATCTAAACGCAGCTTAAACTTCCATCTATCTACTGAAGTTAGATGTTTTGTGAATTTAGCAATTCTCTTGAGAAAATACACAAGGTAAATATGTTGCCTGACCTTGGGGTTGCTTCTGAAAACCAAGAGTGGTTTTGGCACACTAAAAACCTAAAAAATGGGAATTAATTAATAATGCTTATTTATTAAGATGATATTTGATTGTAGGTGATTAATTCTTCACTGTTACCACCACAATATATAATATAACAAACACAGCCAAACACAATTTTCTATAATTTTATTAGCGAGCCCTCACTTTGTCGAATAAGTGAAGTACTTAATTTGTAAAGCGTAGATTATTCTTAATTTGTACTCGTCCATGGAGCATGGTGTTGTCACAAAGTCATATCACCAGGGCCGGCCAGCACAATAGATTTTGAAGCTTATGGCGATAAGTTAAAATGTGATATTTTTCTTGTGTTAAATTAATTAATTTATATCTAAAATATATTTTCATTTAAACATTATTCCTCTTTGTTTTGGAATGCAAAATTGTTAATTAAATTTTCCAGTAGAAAAGAACGGTATGTATTATATAAAATCTTACTATATATATATGCCTATGAGTATTAATTCTAGATTAAAATAATATTAACATAGAATATATAAAAGAACCCATGCAATTTAGTAAATTAGCTTCACTTTTATATAAAAATGTTAACCTGCATATATAGTAACATAAAATGTCTTAATGTTGATATTCAAAATCAAGAAATAAATTATAAATTAGAGGAATTTAAAGAAAAATTGTACATGACGTTCAACTTCAAGCAATGGCCACATCTGTTTATGCGAATAAGATTCATGAATCTGGGTCAACTTACACCAACCCGTGTCTGCGACTTTCCTTAATTTCTTTGGCCACATCTTTGCTCGCTTTTATTTATTTTGTCTTTTACGTGTGTGACTTGTACTTGGGTATTTTTAAATTACGAAAATATCTTTTTAAAATGTATGATTCTACAAATTACACTTTGATTCAACGTGAAGTGTTCTAAAATTGAGTTTTACAAGCAAAGGTATTCTTAAATATGAGAAATGATACTTGCAGTCGTGAGCGTGCAGTCGCTGTGCAGTCGCTTTGAAAAAAGTGAATAAATAAGGAACCCACATGAAAAGAAATTAATTTTTTAATAGTGAACCCTACTCTTTTTCAAAGCGACTGCACAACGTTTGCGCATTCTACAACTGTATGTAGCATTACTTCTTCTGGAATCCACCCAAAACAGTTGCATGAAGTAAAGTCACTTTCGGAATACCTCGAGCCTTTGATGGAATTCATGGCGTCTCCGGCATTAATGGAGGAAAAGGTGGTCCTTGTCGGCCATAGCAATGGAGGTCTCTGCATATCTGTTGCCATGGAAAAGTTTCCTGAGAGAGTCTCCGTTGCAGTGTATGCCACCGCCGTTATGCCAGGTCCCGACTTGAGTATCTTGACGCTAGGCGAAGAGGTAGTACTCCCATCTCTCTCTCTCTCTCTCTCTCTCTCCCAACCTTATGCAGTGACTGTGACTTGGGATTGTCTGCAGACCGTAGATTATTCTTGTGCATGGGGATCCCCTCTATAGTATAGTAGAAGCGAAAATGATCATGATCATCCAGTGGAATTTTCTTCCTGCGTGATTGATTTGGATTTTCTTTTCTTTTCATTTATTTGTCCTGGCTTTTGGCTTTTCGTTTAGATATTGATGGTCAAATGATTAATTTGATGGCTCTTAATTTCTTTCTTGTGTTACGTGCTAATTGGAGTTAGTATCGACACTTCCAAAGACATTGGGCAAAGACAAAATAAAAAAATCCTCTCTGTTTGAAAAATTTGATTTTCATTTGAATGATTTTTATATATATTCGTTTTGTCGGTCGGTCATATATTTCCATACATATTTGATAAGTGCTAAGGTTTTAAATTATATAAGAGTAATCTTACAAAATAATACAGTTTAATGTGATCTATCGGATTTATTTTATAATAAAAATAATTTTTCAGTCTGATAAATCACATCAAGTTATATCAATTTGTAAGATTATTTTTGTATAATCACTTTATTGTTAGAGTATTTATCTTCATATTTTGGGTCAAAATCAAACCGTAAGATTTGAAGATGATGTGCATGTGAGATACTAATTAATTTGTGCATGCAATTAATTAATTCTATGACTCAACATCACTAGATATATACATGATATTTAAAAATTCATGCTTTAAATATATATTAACTAATTTATATATAGATAAAATTCACCTATATATATATATCTGATACAGCCAGATCGATCTTTAGATCAATTCGTACGTATATAGGTTTGCCTATTTTACAGCTACGTACTTAATTATAATGTCTTTTTGCATATATGGTTTGGAAAATAAAAAATATATATCATGTAGTTCAACAGAAGACTGGATTCTTATATGGACACGCAATTTACGTTCGATCAAGGGGAAAACAACCCTCAAACCTCCCTTTTATGGGGTCGCAACTTCATGGCAACCCAGTTTTACCAACTCTCCCAATATTCACATCAATTATCTCATTCATTGTCAGCATTTTCACGCACGTTTTATCCTCATAATCCAGAAAACTTCAAGACAGGTGTGTAATGGTCATATGTACATGATACAACCATTTACTTTTTTTTCTTCCTGAGAAAGAAGGAATCTTTTAAGCATAAATTTTGTATTCAATCCGCATAATATTAATGATGTTTTGTCGAATAAAAAGTGTTACAACTACAAAGAGATTTCATATATAAAAGTAAATCTATAAATTGACATGATTTTATATGATATATACGTTAGATCCACTTTACAATAAAAGTAACTTTATAATTTAATATACCACATCAAATCACGTCAGTTTGAAAATTTACTTATGTGAAATCTTTTTATGGCCAAAGCTATCATTTCTCTTTGCGGATATGCTTGACTACTTTCATTATAAGTTGTGAACAAAATTCTTGTTAATAGTAATTAATGTTATAATTATTATAAGTTAGTTAGCTAATTAATTAAGTTGTCATGCATTTCCTAATATATTGTACACAATGAAATTAATTAATTACTAGGATTTGACGCTTGCAATGTCGTTGGTGAGACCTATTCGTCTCTACGGGGATACTGCAACATTGCAAAAAGAAGCAAATCTGAGCAGGGAGAAATACGGGCAAGTTCCTAGAGTTTACATCATTTGTGAAGAAGACAATGTGATGAAGGTGGATTTCCAAAGGTGGATGATTGAGAACAATCCAGCACCGGAGGTGAAGGTAATTGCCGGTTCCGATCACATGGTGATGTTCTCGCAACCGAAGGAGCTGTGCTCCTGCCTCCTTGAAATTGCAGAGAAATATCCTTAAAACTTGCCACTTGCAGCTACCTAGCTTGGGATATATGTTTCGTGGCACAAATAAATTATGACCCGATGGTAATATCCCGTACGTGTGTCTTGAGTACTACAATATGATGGCATGCACATTATTTGAATTAATTAAGATCTAGTAGGCAATTAACAATTTGATTTGTAATATTTAAATTTTAGAATTTATCTTCCGAATCAAATAACGTCACGTGGATGATTTGGTATAAATGTCTTCAAATAGAATTATTCTTGTTAAAAGCAGAGCATAATTTCAAGTGTATTTAGATGTAGATCAGGAGACAATCGCAGAGTTCCTTCGGCTTTGAAAGCATTGCCATGTGATCAGCACCCTCAATCTCCATCACGTCTTTTACCCCACTGTTTTGAATCATCCATCGCTGAAATTCAACAAGTATTGCTAGATCCTCGTCACAAACAACGTAAACTCGTGGAACCGACTCATATCCCTGGTTTGAGAAATACTATGCCTTGGACAAGTCCTCAATAAACAGTGAACTTGGCCTTGTTAAAGTCTTGGTGAGTTCAAGATCCTTCCACAATCACAACCCAATTACACTACTTAGGAAAATAAAGAATCCCAAAATTCTTACAACAATTTGTGATGTAATTAGACCGATCTGTGTCGTGCATGTGTATGGGGTGAGTGAATCCGTCGTCACACAGGTGAGGGCCTGAGTGTGTGAATTTGTTTAGAGTAATGCTGTACCCCTCCTATGATTATATCCCAAAATCCCTCTTTGTAACATTCAATACACTCTATAAATAACCTACGTATTGTATATATATTGAAAAAATCTCAATGTACTCTCATGGTGTGCAAGACTTTTTCACAAACACCTTCTGTGCAATCTTCTTTATGGTAACAAGTGCCAAGTGAGAGCAAGAGAGTCCTACTCACATGGCTTCCATCTCACTATCTGTGAGTAATTTTGTCACATTTTGTTTAACACGGAAAATATCGCTTGTGGAGGGAACAAATCGTGGCCTTGGCTAAGAGCCAAGACCTTATGGACCATCTTACAAATCTTTCCCCCCCACCTCAGTTCGATGTCCCCACAGACGATACTTCCAAGAGTTCAGTCAAACTTACCTCCAATGGTGCAAATCTGATCGTCTACTTTGTGGCTGGATAATTGACACTCTCAGAAGAATCTCTTGGTCTAGTTGTTGGACTAGACACTGCACAACAAGTTTGGCAAGCCCTTCAAGAGGCCAACGCCCAAAGATCCCAAGAGAGGGAATTCCAATTTACACAGCAGCTTTTACATGCGGAAGGAGGCCACCACACCAATGGCAGATCATCTTCAACACTTCAAAGGGGTATGCGATAATCTAGCTGCAATCGGTTGGCCGGTGAGTGACAAAATGAAGGCTTTCTCCCTCCTCAATAGTCTCAGCCCCAAGTAATGAGCTGTTCACTACATCAATGCTCAAACCACCATGCTGATGTATGGAGAGCTGGTGCCCCTGTTGCAAGGATTCGAGATGCGTTCTTAGTTGCACGAGCCCCTTACTCCTCAGCCCATGGCATTTTATGGCCAAAAGTCCAATCACAGCTTCTCTAAGTGTCAACGAGGTTCCACCCATACCCAGCACAAGACTTTTTCTTCTAAGGGATGTGGCTTCTCACAAGCCAGCCATTCCCCACGTTATAATGCTCAGTCTAGTGGTACCCATAATCAAAATTATAATATTGCCTGTGACTCAGTTCGTTAAGAGACTTGTCAAATTTGTGGCAAGAAATGACATATTCCTCTGAAATGTTGGCATCGGTTTAATCACAGTCTCCAACCAGATGATATACCTCAAGCCTTGGCCTCTATGGCTCTTCATGATACATTGATATGCCTCCTAATTCCGAATGGATAGCAGACATGGGAGCCTTTGCTCACATGACAAGTAACTCAGGGATGCTCAACAACTTTCGTTGCTATCTTGGCAATGATGTAGTACTTATTGATGATGGTAGTCTTCACGAAATTACACATACTGGGGACACTTATATTGGTTTTGGTGATTCTCGTATTCAGCTTAAAGATGTTTGCTTGTCCCTGATTTAGTGAAAAATATCTTGTCTATTAGTCAACTGACGTCTGACTATCCTTATGCCTGTGAATTTTATGGTATTGGTTTCTCTGTTAAGGAAAGGGCAACCAACTACACACTAATGAACGAACATCGCAAGGGTAATATGTATATTTTGTCCCCACCCACAGAAGCACACTTCTCCATCTGGTTTCGATCGATTTCTGAAAAAGTGTGGCATCAATGGTTGGGACACCCTCAAGCTTCTATGCTTTGCTTAAGGTCTTATCCAGACTCTTGGCAAGAATAAGGGCTCTTCTCTGTGTGAGAATTGCCAACTAGGAAAAATGAGCAATTACCTTTTTCACCTTCACATAGTTATACTTTTAGTATCTTTGATAAACTTTATTGTTGGCAGTGAGTTCACCAACAATCTATTTAATTTGCATCTTCAAAAGCAAGGCATTCTTCACCAATACTCTTGTCCGCATACACCCGAACAAAATGGTTCAGTAGAACGATGTCATCGCACCATCCGTGAACTAGGTATGACTATGTTATTTGGCATACCTAAACGTTTTTTGGTCAAAGCCTTTTCCACTACCATCTTCTTAATTAACCGCCTTCCCTCTACATCCATTGGTTGTCAGTCCCCATTCTCTATATTTTATGGCCACTATCCAGATTATACCTCTCTCAAGGTTTTTGGCTCCAAATGTTACTCTTACACTTGGGACACCAAACAAAATAAATTCGACCCAAAAACCCTACCTTGCATTTTTCTGGGCTACAGTGACAAACACCAAGGGTACAAATGCTATCACCCACCATCATGAAAAACCTTTATTTCTCGACATGTTGTTTTTATGAAACTAGTTTTCCATTCAAACAACCCGGTAATCTCCATCTACCCACTTTCGATACTCATGTTTTATCAACTTTTATCGAATGACACTCATCTATCACTAACCCTGTGGATATCCCTAGTGCAGCTCACTTGTAGGTATAAGCTCCACCGGCTCCTTAAACATCCTCGACAATTGATCCCATTCTCATTCCCTCGTTGGCTCCTGACATTGAGCCCTTTTTGCACCCCAACCCCACATCAACTTCATCTCATGGTGACCCCCCTACAACCCTTTGCTTGCTCCACCCATAGCTTCCTCTTCCCCATGGACCCCTCCTCCTCACCCCATGGTCACTTGTGCCAAAGTTGGGACTCACAAACCTAATCCCAAATACACAAATATCCATACCCTTATTGACTTTCCCTAAGAGCCCAAGACCGTTTGTTCTGCGCTGAACTATGTCAGGTGGTCTAAGGCTATGTGTGATGAATTACAAGCTCTTCATTACAACAATGACTCACCCAAAAATGAGTAGCACAAAGGCTATCCCAAGTGCAGGAGGATGTCGCATAATAATTAGGAATAAATTCTTAAATTGTCTCATCAGGGAAAGTTACTTAAAATCAAACTCGTTTAAAATGGTGAAAATATTCATAAAGAGAAAATAAAAATGATGGTATGTGTAATAGATGAAAGAGTGCAACAATAATGAAAATGGTACTAGTCATGGAGTAGATTCATATTTTTGGATTTTTGAGCGTCGAAATGAAATGTAAAAAAAACTAACAAATTGAAATTAACAATAAAAATAAATCAACTAAACTAAACAATCTTAATTAATCTGAAAAATTAAACAATAAAACATAAATTATTTAAGTCCTAATTAAGCTTTAATCGATCTAATATGCAATGGAATTGAGAGATTAATAAAACTAATCTAAGAATTAAACTAGATTAGAAAGTAATTGACAAAATACGAACTGAAAATTGAAAAGCCTCAAAATCAAGATTCTAGGGTTCATCCTTGTATTTAAATCACAAATTTTCAAAATTAATTCATAGTACTTGTAATCACTGTTAAATGAAAGTTTAAAAAAACGAGAAAAATAAATAACACGAAATAAATAAACAGAAAATAAATGCCCAAAAGTCTAAGCCAAATATCTCAAAAATAAATCACAAACTTTAAACTAAAATTAAATAAATAGTAGATAGTGAAAAGAGCAAGCCAAATGAATGGAGATGGAGGTGGTAGGCAATGGAAGAGGCGGCTGGAGCGGCAATTGGACCCTGTAAGAGTTCTTTAAATGTGCAGCGCTGCTCTAAAAAAGTCTCCAATTTCGTGCTAATGATATGCTTAAATAGGATAGGAAAGAAACCCTAATTTCTTCTTATTCTCGCACACAAAATCGTTTAAATTTTAGGACTCAACTTGGCAGCCACATAAGCGCTTCAGTAGTTCGAATTTGGAAATTCTTATTAAAAGACAACTTTGTAGCCCTTTAAGATAACTTTCCAATACATCAAGAATCGTATCAATCCGATATTTGAGCAGAAAGTTATGATTAAAATACTAAAATGTGTCCATTCTATCTCCTAATGCATTTTTGGATTCTGATCTGAATTACTCTCAAACCCCATCATTATCCTTATTTGAAGAGTCTTACACTCGTTGAAAGTTTTTATATTGTTCCAATGTCTTGCCCACTTAAAAGTTCTTTGAATTTGAAATTAGGAATAAAATAATAGAAAATAGAAATAAAATAAAATAAGAATAATAGGATATCAAAAATATGTTGTGCATGTGAATGAACATTGTCCAATTAAATCACAAATTATGAAATTAAGCATAAATCATGCTATTAACCAATTTAAATCATAACTCGAATTTATTCATCTTAATCATTTATTCATCTAAAACCAATAATAATGTAATGAAATAATTAAAATATATTGGTTCTAAATGTATAAAATATGCAATAATTCAGCTCAATCAAACAACACCTGGACTTTTGTTCCTCGGACTCCAGACATGTAGGTTGTTGGATGCAAATGAGTCTTTAAGAACAAACTCAATGCTGATGGCACACTTGATCGCATGAAAACACAACTTGTCGCAAAAGGCTTCCATCAAGTTGATGGTGTCTTTTACAATGAGACTTTCTCTGATGTTATCAAACATGACACCATTTAGATCATCATCAACTTAGCCCTTGTCAATCACAGGGACATTCGCCAACTTGACGTCAAGAATGACTTTCTTCATGGGGATCTTAAAGAGTCCGTCTTCATGGAACAACCCCCAAGTTTTACCGATCCTAACTTCTCTTCATATATTTTCAAATTGAATAAAGCCTTGTACGGTTTAAAACAAACCCCCATGTATGGTTTGATAAGTTTAGTACTTTTCCCATCTCTTATGGGTTTCTATGTAGTATGATGGTTGATCCCTCACCTTTTATATATCACTCCTTTTGTGATATGCATGTTTTATTATTATATGTTGACGATATTCTCTCAACAGGTTCTAATTATGCTCTTTTGCACAAATTAACTTGTACTCTTGGTACCCAATTTGCCATAAAAGACCTTGGCCCATTACATTATTTTTTTTAGCATACAAGTTCACCGTACTAAAGATGGCCTTATTTTGTCCCAAACCATGTATGCTCTTGACATACTAGAACGTGCACAAATGCAAGACTGCAAACCCATGGGTACACCTGTGATGGCCCAAACAAAGGGCCTCATTAGTGATGTTCCCTTTCCTGACGCCTCTCACTATTGTAGCAATATTAGTGCCCTTCAATACCACTTACATGGCTAGACCTAGCTTATAGTGTTAATTTTGTTTCACAATTTATGCATTCGCCATCCATCTCTCACTACAAAATGGTAAAACATATTCTTTGCTATTTACATGGAACTGTTGAGCTTGGTATTTACTTCAGTTCCCAATCTACACTTGATCTTTATGCATTTTCAGATGCAGATTGGGCAGGTTGTCCTTAAACACGGTGTTCCACAACTAGATATTGTATTTTCCTAGAAAGCAACTGAATCTCTTGGTCTGCTAAGAAACAAAATACTATGTCTCGCTCAAGCTTTGAAGCTGAATATCGCACCATGGCGCATACAACTGCTGAACTCACATGGATTTCCTTTCTAGATCTTGGTGTTCACCTTTTGTCTCTGCCACTCCTCTTTTGTGACAATCTTAGTGCTCTCTACATGATTGTTAATCCTGTTTTTCATACTCGTAGTAAACACATTGAGATTGACTATCACTATGTGTGTGAACATGTTGCTCTTGGACTACTTCATGGTTAGCATGTTCCCGCCTCTTTACAACTAGCTAATATTTTTACCAAGCCTCTTGGATGCCACACTCTTCACATGTTATGGGATCAAACTTGGCCTTCTACCTCGGCATAGTTTGCAGGGGATAGGGGTGTAAAACTTAACGGGGAAACCGGCTTGAACTGGTCCTAAACCAGTTTCCGTAGTTCCAAAACTGGCCAGTACTGGTCTGGTTCCAGTTCTATGCTTTTTAGGACCAGACCAAACCGGTTCACTATATTATATATTTTAAATTAATTTTTTTAATATTATGTATAATACTTTTTATATTATATATAATTTTTATATATAACATTCATAATAATATAAATTATAATGATATATAAGATAATGTTGTTATAATTTATAACATAATATATATATTAATAACATTTTATAACCTAATAAATTCCCAACTTATTTCTTTTGATAAATACATAATATATTAGTAATACTAATATACATTAGTATATTAATTATATTTCACTTTAATTAATTAGTATACATTAGTATACTAATATATATTAGTATATTAATTACATTTTATGCCATAATATTAATACTATAAATTAAAAACCGGATCAGAATCGGTAAAACTGGAGGTATCGGTTTAGGAGGATAACCGGTACGTAATCGTTTTTCGAAAATGCAAAACCGGTGCATACTGGTTCAGTCCTAAATTTTTTTTAAAATTGGACCGGACCAATTACACCCCTAGCGAGGGAGTATTGAAGATATATAAGGAACCTTGTCCAGCAACTAGAAATTTTATATATGGAAACTCTACAACCAGCAACCATCCATATATGCCCAATGGCTACAAAGGCCAAATATGGCAATTTCACATTAAGCCCCATATTCCCCTCCTATGATTGCATTCCAAAAATCCCTCTTTGTAACATTCAATACACTCTGTAAATAACCTACATATTGTGTATATATTGAAAGACTCTCAATGTACTCTCATAGTGTGTGAGACTTTTTTACAAACACCTTATGTGTAATCTTCTTTAACAACTAAAAGATAACGGTTTGAGACGTCACACCTGTTCCAAAACATATGACGGCTTGTGTGTGATATCTGGCATAAAAGCCGCCATGAAAACCCCTACAAGGCTACAACTACTTTCTCAAGGTACTTTTCCATTGTAAGGGCTAAATTCAAGCCCCCAAAGCTGTGCCCCACGATTACAACCTTTTGGTCAGGAGGAAGTGCGGCCAAAAGCTCTAACAATGGTTCAATATACTCGTGAAAGCTGCCAACATCTTTGATTGTCTTCGTACTGATACATGAAGCCGCAAGATCAAGGGCTATGACTCGCTGCGCTGGCCGGCGAACTCGAGCCGTGGTTTGAGCTTGTACCAGCACGAAGCACCATGGCATGTGCCATGCACCAGAACAAAATACAGTGTCAATATTTTAACTGGATAAATTTACACCAACCCATGTCTACCATTTTCGTTAATTTCTTCGCGCTTTTATTTTACGTGTGTATGTATATTTGAAGGATAATGATATGTATACAATCCTATATCATTGGTTTACTACTCGTCGGACATGTTTTGTTTATTTTTTCTTTCCTTCTTTGTTGTTGCTGGACGCTTCTTTTAAAGGACGGTGCTACTCCCATAGAGAGAGTCCACTGAAACCACCACCGAATAGGTAAAAACAAATTTGTCTTTTTTTTTTTTAATATTTTTTAAAATTCATTAAATATTTTAAAAAAATAAAAACTAAAAATTCAATTTAAAATAATTACTTAACAATTAAGTAAAAAAAATAAAATAAAAAATGCAATCGATGACCACCTTTATGTAGGAAAAGCATTTCCCTTTTTTAAATTATGAAAATATCTTTTTATCTTTTTAAAATTTAAAATTCTTCTGATTACAATTTTATTCCACATTAAGAGCACCAGTATCGGTCTTATCAAAAGGGAGGTTTCATCAAAATTTGATGATTTGGGGGTTAAAATGCTAGTATTGGATTTGGTATACTATCAAAGCTCAAGTTTTGAGCTACAATATTTTTACTTTCATCTCTATATTTGAAGACTCACTATTCATTCTCTATTTCTATTATTTTATTATAAAATATATTTCTTACATTTCCTATAATTCATGCAATGACCCTCTGGTTAGTATCAATAATTTAAGTATCAAATTAAATTATTAATATATATATATATATATATAGTTAGTGTAATTGTAAAATATGAAAAAAAAAATTAAAAAATTATTATTAAAAAATAATATTATATTATTAGTTTGGTGAATCTAATGGCTAATCCAACATGGGGTTATGGATAAGGAGGTTTTAAATTTATATTAAACATGTACTTTTCATTAAATTTTGAAGATGAATTTGATAAAACCAATGCTAATGCTCCAAGTCTTTTAAAGCTAAAACGGCAAGGTCTTCCAAAAGAGTAGGTAGATGGATAAGTGGAGATGGAGAACAGCGAGATCAAGCACTTTGTACTTGTACATGGAGCCTGCCATGGAGCATGGTGTTGGTATAAGGTGGCAAGTTTGTTGAAATTCTCAGGTCATAAGGTCACAGTCCTGGACCTAGCTGCTTCTGGGATCCACCCAAAGCAGGTGCATGAAGTAAAGTCATTTTCGGAATACGTCGAGCCTTTGATGGAATTCATGGCGTCTCCGCCATTAATGGAGGAAAGGGTGGTACTTGTCGGCCACAGCTATGGAGGTCTCTGCATATCTGTTGCCATGGAAAAGTTCCCCGAGAGAGTCTCTGTTGCAGTGTACGCCGCTGCCTTTATGCCTAGTCCCGACTTGAGAGAGTCTCTGTTACAGGAGGTACTTCCATCTCTCTCTCTCTCTATAGTATAGTAGAAGCAAAAATGATCATGATCATTGATAATATTCACCTTTCGATCAACATCATTCCTGATATGGAAACCATTAGTATGGAAAGCAGCATGACAAATATGGATGCCAAGAGTGTAGCAAAGAGATTGTAGGCTGATTTATCTCCATCTCATTGACAGTCATAGGACTAATTATAGTGCAGATTTCACTCCTTGTAATTTGCTAAATCTTACCTTGTATAGCTTTTACAGTTGTTCATTACCATGTATTGCTATACCTTATACAGTTTCTGTATATTACCATGTATTGTTATACCTTATACAGTTTCTGTATGTTGCCTTTCTATATAAATACAATACTACTCCCACGATTAAAAGTGTGGTGAGATTTCTCTATCATCGACTTGTACTGATTTTCTTCTTGGTATCAGAGAATTCATATTGTGAGGAGGGCAATTTTTTTTTTCTTCCGCAAACATGTCTTCAATATCATTGAATGTTGGCAATTTTGTTACTCTCAGACTCAAGTCTGAAAATTATCCTCTTTGGCGTGAGCAAGTCCTTGCTCTAGCAGAGAGTCAAGAACTGGTGACTTATCTTACGGGAGAAGTCACTATCCCTGAAGCTGTACTTCCACCTCCAGAGGGTTCAATTCATCAAGCTGTTTCTAACCCAGAATTTGTGAAATGGAAAACTGCTGATCGACTACTTAGAGGCTGGATCATTGGAACATTATCTGAAGAGGCTCTTGGGATTGTCATTGGCCTGGACACTTTGGCACATGTATGGAGGGCTCTCAAAGAAGCATATGCTCAATCTTCTCAGGAGCGACAGTTTCAACTTACACAGCAACTCAATCACATGAAGAAAGACTTTGATATGCCTTTGAATGATTATCTCCGTAAATTCAAAGGTGTGTGTGATAGCTTATCTGCTATTGGCTGTCCTGTTGATGACAAAACCAAAGTATTCTCTCTATTAAATGGCTTGGGAGCAAGGTATGAACCTTTTACCACTTCTATGCTCAAACCTTTTATGCCAAGTTATGCAGAAGCAGTGCCTTTACTGCAAAGCTATGAGACACAGATTAGCTTGCACTCTCCTGACTCAGGAGCCTACACTGCCTTTTATGGTCAGAAAAATAACTCAAAATTCAACAACAAGGGATCTCGGCAATTAGGTAGTTTTTCCTCAAAAGGTAAAGGTTTTTCTCCTACTAATCAAGCAACTGTGAAGCTGAACAATCTAGGTTCTCCAAATGTGTCAACTAATTCTACCCGTGAGCCTAATCGTGAACTTCTTTGTCAAATCTGTGATAAACGAGGCCACACTGCAATTCGTTGTTGGCACAGGTTTAATCACTCAATTCAGCCCGACAACTTGCCTAAAGCATTTGCAGCTCTCAATATTGTCTCAGAAACCAACAATGATGAATGGATTTCTGACACAGGAGCTTTTGCTCACATGACTTCTCATGAAGGTATTTTATCTAACTTAAAGCCTTATGTTGGTTCAGATCATGCGTTAATTGGAAATTGAGATTTTCTAAGAATTACACACATTGGTGATGCTACTAACGGGTCAGGATCTTCTAAGATTACTTTAACCAATATTCTTTTGGTTCCTGATCTAGAGAAAAACTTGTTATCTATTGGACAATTGACTAATGATTATCCAGTAAACTGTGAGTTTTCTAATGAGCATTTTGTGATCAAGGATCGAGTGACACAGAGTTCTAATGAAGGGACTCAAGCAGGATAATCTTTACACCATTCGGGCTTCACCAGCTGCTTTCTTTTCAACAAGGTTTCGAGCAGTAACAAGGGATCTATGGCATCAAAGGCTCGGGCATCCTCAAGCAGCTGCTGTTGCTAATCTTCAAAGCAAGGGTCTTATTAAAATATTGTCCAATAAGTTAGAGAATAAAGTCTGTGAGAGTTGTCAGTTAGGGAAGATGTCTAAGCTTCCCTTCTCTACTTCAGTGTCTAAAACAATTACTCCTTTTGATAAGCTTCATATTGACTTGTGGGGGCCTGCTCCTGTTCCTTCAATGAATAAATCTCATTATTATGCTGCAATTGTGGATGATTTTACAAAGTTCATTTGGATGATTCCTCTAAAGCAAAAGTCAGATTTCTTTAATCAATTCTTACTATTTGAGAAATATGTCTTGAGACAGTTTGAGAAAATCATAAAAGTGGTACAAACAGATGGAGGAGGAGAATTTCTGAATAATGCCTTTATTAGTCATTTGCAAAATTCTGGTATTTTACATCAAATATCCTGTCCATACACGCCTGAGCAGAATGGATTTGTTGAGAGGAGACATCGAAATATTAGAGAGTTGGGTCTTACAATGATGTTGCATGCTAATGTTCCCAAGTGTTTTTGGGTAGAAGCATTTACCACAGCTGTTTTCTTAATCAACAGACTCCCTACTATCACTTTAAAATGGGAGTCCCCTTATTACACCAGATTATGGATCTCTTCGTGTCTTTGGTTCAAGAT
Organism: Juglans regia; assembly: GCF_001411555.2. Classification (NCBI taxonomy): domain Eukaryota; kingdom Viridiplantae; phylum Streptophyta; class Magnoliopsida; order Fagales; family Juglandaceae; genus Juglans; species Juglans regia. The sequence goes on from NW_023354173.1 coordinate 74,402, forward strand.
GTTATCCTTATGTTTGGGACCAAAAGACAAGTAAGTTTGACCCAAAGTCACTCTCTTGTGTATTCTTGGGCTATAGTGATCGACATAAAGGGTATAGGTGTTATTATCCACCTACAAGAAGGACATTTATTTCCAGACATGTAGCATTTGATGAGGATCATCTTCACTTTAAAACTCAAGTCTCCAATAACAAGTCTTGTTCAGATTTTCTGGTCACTACTTTCAAAGAATGGGATTCTTCAACAGTCACTATATGCTCTCATTCTTCTCCATCAGCACATACAGAAAATCCGACTCCTAATGCACCCTTGAGTAAACAACTAACTCTATCTGATTTAGTATGTGGTGTAGAACTTCAGTCCAAGACTGTCTCATCTATGTTACCTGACATTTCCTCTCTACTGGATCAATCCGAAGGCCCAGCAGGTCCTGAAGTAAGCAATTAGTCCATAATACCTCATGCAGAGTCCTCAAATTCTATACTACCTGCTTCTTCACATCCTATGCAGACTCGTGCAAAATCAGGTATTCATAAACATAATCCTAAGTATGCTTTAATTCATCAGTATGTTGGCATACCAAAGCCACCAAGAACTATTCAATCAGCTGTTAAACATCCTGGCTGGAAGAAAGCTATGGAAGAAGAATTGGAAGCATTATGGCAAAATGAGACCTGGTCTCTTGTTCCCAGAAATTCCACAATGAATGTGGTTGGATCACGTTGGGTACTAACACCCAAAATCAATCCTGATGGATCATTACAACGTCTAAAGGCAAGGCTGGTAGCTAAAGGTTTTCATCAAGTGGATGGCATAGACTTTACAGAGACTTACTCTCCTGTAGTGAAACCAGCCACTATTCGAATAATTATTTCACTAGCTGTTGTTCGAAAATGAAGTATTAGACAGCTAGATGTGAAAAATGCATTTCTTCATGGACTCTTGTCAGAAAAGATATTCATGGAACAGCCTCCTGGCTTTGTGAACCATGAGAAACCTGACCATGTGTGCTTACTTCATAAGGCAATATATGGATTAAAACAAGCTCCAAGAGCTTGGTTTGATAGATTTAGCACCTTTCTTCTTGAATCTGGTTTCTTCTGCAGTACAGCTGATCCAAGTCTCTTCATCAATCATTCGGCTCATGGCACTTTGGTGCTACTTCTATATGTGGATGATATCATCCTCACGGGTTCCTCAGATAAATTAATTGATCAATTCATAGCTGTGTTGCACACTGAATTTGCAATGAAGGACCTTGGTGCACTTCATTATTTTTTGGGAGTTGAAGTCAGTTATGTTTCCGATGGCCTTGTATTGCACCAATCTAAGTATGCTATTGATCTACTTGATCGTGCATTAATGAGAGATTGCAAACCAACTCATACTCCAATGACTCAAAAGTTCAAAACAGTCATGGACTCAACAGCACTTTGTGATCCTCACACCTATCGATCTCTAGTTGGTGCATTACAGTATTTAACACTAACACGTCCTGATATTTCATTTAGTGTTAATTATGTTTCTCAGTTCATGCATGCTCCAACACAAGACCATTTCACAATGGTAAGACGGATTCTGAGATATGTGAAAGGGACTGCTCATCATGGTTTGCATATTCAAAACTCCAGTACATTGGACCTTTATGCCTTCTCGGATGCAGATTGGGCAGGATGCCCACAAACACGACGTTCAACCACTGGTTTCTGCACTTACCTTGGCAGTAACATAATTTCTTGAAGTGCAAAAAAGCAACCCACAGTCTCTCGTTCAAGCTCAGAAGCTGAATATAGGGCTATGGCCCAAACTGCTGCAGAAATCACCTTGCTTACTTTCATCCTTTGTGACCTTCAAGTTCCATTGATAACACCACCAGTTTTATTTTGTGATAATCTCAGCTCCTTGTTCATGACTGTCAATCCCGCGTTTCACGCTAGAAGTAAACACATTGAGTTAGATTATCATTATATCAGGGAGAGAGTTTCTCTTGGTTTGTTAATCACTCGGCACATCTCAACTTCAGCTCAGATTGCAGATGTTTTCACTAAGCCTCAAACAAGATATGATTTGGACAGACTCAAGAACAAACTATGCCTTGTTACCACGCCTAGTTTGAGGGCGGATGATAATATTCACCTTTCGATCAACACCATTCCTGATATGGAAACCACTAGTATGGAAAGCAGCATGACAAATATGGATGCCAAGAGTGTAGCAAAGAGATTGTAGGCTGATTTATCTCCATCTCATTGACAGTCATAGGACTAATTATAGTGCAGATTTCACTCATTGTAATTTGCTAAATCTTACCTTGTATAGCTTTTACATTTGTTCATTACCATGTATTGCTATACCTTATACAGTTTCTGTATGTTGCCTTTCTATATAAATACAATACTACTCCCACGATTAAAAGTGTGGTGAGATTTCTCTATCATCGACTTGTACTGATTTTCTTCTCTAGTGGATTTTTCTTCACGCGTGGTAGACTTGGATTTTCTTTTCTCATCTTTTCATTTCTTTGTCCTGTCTTTAGCTTGATGGTGATATGTTTAATTTGATGGCTCCTAATTTCTTTCTTGTGTTACGTGCTAATTATTGGAGTCCGTATCGATACTTCCAAAGACATATTGGCAAAGACAAAAACAAAACATCCTAGCTCCTTTTGCAAAAGTTGATTTTCATTTGGATGAATTATATATATATCAAACCGTAAGATTTGAAGATGATGTGCATGTGAGATACTAATTAATTTGTGCATGCAATTAATTAATTCTATGGCTCAACATCACTAGATATATACATGATATTTAAAAATTCATGCTTTAAATATATATTAACTAATTTATATATAGATAAAATTCACCTATATATATATATATCTGATACAGCCAGATCGATCTTTAGATCAATTCATACGTATATAGGTTTGCCTATTTTACAGCTACGTACTTAATTATAATGTCTTTTTGCATATATGGTTTGGAAAATAAAAAATATATATCATGTAGTTCAACAGAAGACTGGATTCTTATATGGACACGCAATTTACGTTCGATCAAGGGGAAAACAACCCTCCAACCTCCCTTTTATGGGGTCGCAACTTCATGGCAACCCAGTTTTACCAACTCTCCCCACCTGAGGTACGTACGTACATGCTCCAATAATATCCCAATATTCACATCAATTATCTCATTCATTGTCAGCATTTTCACGCACGTTTTATCCTCATAATCCAGAAAACTTCAAGACAGGTGTGTAATGGTCATATGTACATGATACAACCATTTACTTTTTTTTCTTCCTGAGAAAGAAGGAATCTTTTAAGCATAAATTTTGTATTCAATCCGCATAATATTAATGATGTTTTGTCGAATAAAAAGTGTTACAACTACAAAGAGATTTCATATATAAAAGTAAATCTATAAATTGACATGATTTTATATGATATATACGTTAGATCCACTTTACAATAAAAGTAACTTTATAATTTAATATACCACATCAAATCACGTCAGTTTGAAAATTTACTTATGTGAAATCTTTTTATGGCCAAAGCTATCATTTCTCTTTGCGGATATGCTTGACTACTTTCATTATAAGTTGTGAACAAAATTCTTGTTAATAGTAATTAATGTTATAATTATTATAAGTTAGTTAGCTAATTAATTAAGTTGTCATGCATTTCCTAATATATTGTACACAATGAAATTAATTAATTACTAGGATTTGACGCTTGCAATGTCGTTGGTGAGACCTATTCGTCTCTACGGGGATACTGCAACATTGCAAAAAGAAGCAAATCTGAGCAGGGAGAAATACGGGCAAGTTCCTAGAGTTTACATCATTTGTGAAGAAGACAATGTGATGAAGGTGGATTTCCAAAGGTGGATGATTGAGAACAATCCAGCACCGGAGGTGAAGGTAATTGCCGGTTCCGATCACATGGTGATGTTCTCGCAACCGAAGGAGCTGTGCTCCTGCCTCCTTGAAATTGCAGAGAAATATCCTTAAAACTTGCCACTTGCAGCTACCTAGCTTGGGATATATGTTTCGTGGCACAAATAAATTATGACCCGATGGTAATATCCCGTACGTGTGTCTTGAGTACTACAATATGATGGCATGCACATTATTTGAATTAATTAAGATCTAGTAGGCAATTAACAATTTGATTTGTAATATTTAAATTTTAGAATTTATCTTCCGAATCAAATAACGTCACGTGGATGATTTGGTATAAATGTCTTCAAATAGAATTATTCTTGTTAAAAGCAGAGCATAATTTCAAGTGTATTTAGATGTAGATCAGGAGACAATCGCAGAGTTCCTTCGGCTTTGAAAGCATTGCCATGTGATCAGCACCCTCAATCTCCATCACGTCTTTTACCCCACTGTTTTGAATCATCCATCGCTGAAATTCAACAAGTATTGCTAGATCCTCGTCACAAACAACGTAAACTCGTGGAACCGACTCATATCCCTGGTTTGAGAAATACTATGCCTTGGACAAGTCCTCAATAAACAGTGAACTTGGCCTTGTTAAAGTCTTGGTGAGTTCAAGATCCTTCCACAATCACAACCCAATTACACTACTTAGGAAAATAAAGAATCCCAAAATTCTTACAACAATTTGTGATGTAATTAGACCGATCTGTGTCGTGCATGTGTATGGGGTGAGTGAATCCGTCGTCACACAGGTGAGGGCCTGAGTGTGTGAATTTGTTTAGAGTAATGCTGTACCCCTCCTATGATTATATCCCAAAATCCCTCTTTGTAACATTCAATACACTCTATAAATAACCTACGTATTGTATATATATTGAAAAAATCTCAATGTACTCTCATGGTGTGCAAGACTTTTTCACAAACACTTTCTGTGCAATCTTCTTTATGGTAACAAGTGCCAAGTGAGAGCAAGAGAGTCCTACTCACATGGCTTCCATCTCACTATCTGTGAGTAATTTTGTCACATTTTGTTTAACACGGAAAATATCGCTTGTGGAGGGAACAAATCGTGGCCTTGGCTAAGAGCCAAGACCTTATGGACCATCTTACAAATCTGTCCCCCCCACCTCAGTTTGATGTCCCCACAGACGATACTTCCAAGAGTTCAGTCAAACTTACCTCCAATGGTGCAAATCTGATCGTCTACTTTGTGGCTGGATAATTAACACTCTTAAAAGAATCTCTTAGTCTAGTTGTTGGACTAGACACTGCACAACAGGTTTGACAGGCCCTTCAAGAGGCCTACGCCCAAAGATCCCAAGAGAGGGAATTCCAATTTACATAGCAGCTTTTACATGCGGAAGGAGGCCACCACACCAATGGCAGATCATCTTCAACACTTCAAAGGGGTATGCGATAATCTAGCTGCAATCGGTCGGCCGGTGAGTGACAAAATGAAGGCTTTCTCCCTCCTCAATAGTCTCAGCCCCAAGTAATGAGCCATTCACTACATCAATGCTCAAACCCCCATGCTGATGTATGGAGAGCTGGTGCCCCTGTTGCAAGGATTCGAGATGCGTTCTTAGTTGCACGAGCCCCTTACTCCTCAGCCCGTGGCATTTTATGGCCAAAAGTCCAATCACAGCTTCTCTAAGTGTCAACGAGGTTCCACCCATACGCAGCACAAGACTTTTTCTTCTAAGGGATGTGGCTTCTCACAAGCCAGCCATTCCCCACGTTCTAATGCTCAGTCTGGTGGTACCCATAATCAAAATTATAATATTGCCTGTGACTCAGTTCGTTCAGAGACTTGTCAAATTTGTGGCAAGAAAGGACATATTCCTCTGAAATGTTGACATCGGTTTAATCACAGTCTCCAACCAGATGATATACCTCAAGCCTTGGCCGCTATGGCTCTTCATGATACATTGATATGCCTTCTAACTCCGAATGGATAGCAGACATGGGGGCCTTTGCTCACATGACAAGTAACTCAGGGATGCTCAACAACCTTCGTTGCTATCTTGGCAATGATGTAATACTTATTGGTGATGGTAGTCTTCACGAAATCACACATACTGGGGACACTTATATTGGTTTTGGTGATTCTCGTATTCAGCTTAAAGATGTTTGCTTGTCCCTGATTTAGTGAAAAATATCTTGTCTATTAGTCAACTGATGTCTGACTATCCTTGTGCCTGTGAATTTTATGGTGTTGGTTTCTCTATTAAGGAAAGGGCAACCAACTACACACTAATGAACGAACATCGCAAGGGTAATATGTATATTTCCCCACCCACAGAAGCACACTTCTCCATTTGGTTTCGATCGGTTTTTGAAGAAGTGTGGCATCAATGGTTGGGACACCCTCAAGCTTCTATGCTTTGCTTAAGGTCTTATCCAGACTCTTGGCAAGAATAAGGGCTCTTCTCTGTGTGAGAATTGCCAACTAGGAAAAATGAGCAATTACCTTTTTCACCTTCACATAGTTATACTTTTAGTATCTTTGATAAACTTTATTGTTGGCAGTGAGTTCACCAACAATCTATTTAATTTGCATCTTCAAAAGCAAGGCATTCTTCACCAATACTCTTGTCCGCATACACCCGAACAAAATGGTTCAGTAGAACGATGTCATCGCACCATCCGTGAACTAGGTATGACTATGTTATTTGGCATACCTAAACGTTTTTTGGTCAAAGCCTTTTCCACTACCATCTTCTTAATTAACCGCCTTCCCTCTACATCCATTGGTTGTCAGTCCCCATTCTCTATATTTTATGGCCACTATCCAGATTATACCTCTCTCAAGGTTTTTGGCTCCAAATGTTACTCTTACACTTGGGACACCAAACAAAATAAATTCGACCCAAAAACCCTACCTTGCATTTTTCTGGGCTACAGTGACAAACACCAAGGGTACAAATGCTATCACCCACCATCATGAAAAACCTTTATTTCTCGACATGTTGTTTTTATGAAACTAGTTTTCCATTCAAACAACCCGGTAATCTCCATCTACCCACTTTCGATACTCATGTTTTATCAACTTTTATCGAATGACACTCATCTATCACTAACCCTGTGGATATCCCTAGTGCAGCTCACTTGTAGGTATAAGCTCCACCGGCTCCTTAAACATCCTCGACAATTGATCCCATTCTCATTCCCTCGTTGGCTCCTGACATTGAGCCCTTTTTGCACCCCAACCCCACATCAACTTCATCTCATGGTGACCCCCCTACAACCCTTTGCTTGCTCCACCCATAGCTTCCTCTTCCCCATGGACCCCTCCTCCTCACCCCATGGTCACTTGTGCCAAAGTTGGGACTCACAAACCTAATCCCAAATACACAAATATCCATACCCTTATTGACTTTCCCTAAGAGCCCAAGACCGTTTGTTCTGCGCTGAACTATGTCAGGTGGTCTAAGGCTATGTGTGATGAATTACAAGCTCTTCATTACAACAATGACTCACCCAAAAATGAGTAGCACAAAGGCTATCCCAAGTGCAGGAGGATGTCGCATAATAATTAGGAATAAATTCTTAAATTGTCTCATCAGGGAAAGTTACTTAAAATCAAACTCGTTTAAAATGGTGAAAATATTCATAAAGAGAAAATAAAAATGATGGTATGTGTAATAGATGAAAGAGTGCAACAATAATGAAAATGGTACTAGTCATGGAGTAGATTCATATTTTTGGATTTTTGAGCGTCGAAATGAAATGTAAAAAAAACTAACAAATTGAAATTAACAATAAAAATAAATCAACTAAACTAAACAATCTTAATTAATCTGAAAAATTAAACAATAAAACATAAATTATTTAAGTCCTAATTAAGCTTTAATCGATCTAATATGCAATGGAATTGAGAGATTAATAAAACTAATCTAAGAATTAAACTAGATTAGAAAGTAATTGACAAAATACGAACTGAAAATTGAAAAGCCTCAAAATCAAGATTCTAGGGTTCATCCTTGTATTTAAATCACAAATTTTCAAAATTAATTCATAGTACTTGTAATCACTGTTAAATGAAAGTTTAAAAAAACGAGAAAAATAAATAACACGAAATAAATAAACAGAAAATAAATGCCCAAAAGTCTAAGCCAAATATCTCAAAAATAAATCACAAACTTTAAACTAAAATTAAATAAATAGTAGATAGTGAAAAGAGCAAGCCAAATGAATGGAGATGGAGGTGGTAGGCAATGGAAGAGGCGGCTGGAGCGGCAATTGGACCCTGTAAGAGTTCTTTAAATGTGCAGCGCTGCTCTAAAAAAGTCTCCAATTTCGTGCTAATGATATGCTTAAATAGGATAGGAAAGAAACCCTAATTTCTTCTTATTCTCGCACACAAAATCGTTTAAATTTTAGGACTCAACTTGGCAGCCACATAAGCGCTTCAGTAGTTCGAATTTGGAAATTCTTATTAAAAGACAACTTTGTAGCCCTTTAAGATAACTTTCCAATACATCAAGAATCGTATCAATCCGATATTTGAGCAGAAAGTTATGATTAAAATACTAAAATGTGTCCATTCTATCTCCTAATGCATTTTTGGATTCTGATCTGAATTACTCTCAAACCCCATCATTATCCTTATTTGAAGAGTCTTACACTCGTTGAAAGTTTTTATATTGTTCCAATGTCTTGCCCACTTAAAAGTTCTTTGAATTTGAAATTAGGAATAAAATAATAGAAAATAGAAATAAAATAAAATAAGAATAATAGGATATCAAAAATATGTTGTGCATGTGAATGAACATTGTCCAATTAAATCACAAATTATGAAATTAAGCATAAATCATGCTATTAACCAATTTAAATCATAACTCGAATTTATTCATCTTAATCATTTATTCATCTAAAACCAATAATAATGTAATGAAATAATTAAAATATATTGGTTCTAAATGTATAAAATATGCAATAATTCAGCTCAATCAAACAACACCTGGACTTTTGTTCCTCGGACTCCAGACATGTAGGTTGTTGGATGCAAATGAGTCTTTAAGAACAAACTCAATGCTGATGGCACACTTGATCGCATGAAAACACAACTTGTCGCAAAAGGCTTCCATCAAGTTGATGGTGTCTTTTACAATGAGACTTTCTCTGATGTTATCAAACATGACACCATTTAGATCATCATCAACTTAGCCCTTGTCAATCACAGGGACATTCGCCAACTTGACGTCAAGAATGACTTTCTTCATGGGGATCTTAAAGAGTCCGTCTTCATGGAACAACCCCCAAGTTTTACCGATCCTAACTTCTCTTCATATATTTTCAAATTGAATAAAGCCTTGTACGGTTTAAAACAAACCCCCATGTATGGTTTGATAAGTTTAGTACTTTTCCCATCTCTTATGGGTTTCTATGTAGTATGATGGTTGATCCCTCACCTTTTATATATCACTCCTTTTGTGATATGCATGTTTTATTATTATATGTTGACGATATTCTCTCAACAGGTTCTAATTATGCTCTTTTGCACAAATTAACTTGTACTCTTGGTACCCAATTTGCCATAAAAGACCTTGGCCCATTACATTATTTTTTTTAGCATACAAGTTCACCGTACTAAAGATGGCCTTATTTTGTCCCAAACCATGTATGCTCTTGACATACTAGAACGTGCACAAATGCAAGACTGCAAACCCATGGGTACACCTGTGATGGCCCAAACAAAGGGCCTCATTAGTGATGTTCCCTTTCCTGACGCCTCTCACTATTGTAGCAATATTAGTGCCCTTCAATACCACTTACATGGCTAGACCTAGCTTATAGTGTTAATTTTGTTTCACAATTTATGCATTCGCCATCCATCTCTCACTACAAAATGGTAAAACATATTCTTTGCTATTTACATGGAACTGTTGAGCTTGGTATTTACTTCAGTTCCCAATCTACACTTGATCTTTATGCATTTTCAGATGCAGATTGGGCAGGTTGTCCTTAAACACGGTGTTCCACAACTAGATATTGTATTTTCCTAGAAAGCAACTGAATCTCTTGGTCTGCTAAGAAACAAAATACTATGTCTCGCTCAAGCTCTGAAGCTGAATATCGCACCATGGCGCATACAACTGCTGAACTCACATGGATTTCCTTTCTAGATCTTGGTGTTCACCTTTTGTCTCTGCCACTCCTCTTTTGTGACAATCTTAGTGCTCTCTACATGATTGTTAATCCTGTTTTTCATACTCGTAGTAAACACATTGAGATTGACTATCACTATGTGTGTGAACATGTTGCTCTTGGACTACTTCATGGTTAGCATGTTCCCGCCTCTTTACAACTAGCTAATATTTTTACCAAGCCTCTTGGATGCCACACTCTTCACATGTTATGGGATCAAACTTGGCCTTCTACCTCGGCATAGTTTGCAGGGGATAGGGGTGTAAAACTTAACGGGGAAACCGGCTTGAACTGGTCCTAAACCAGTTTCCGTAGTTCCAAAACTGGCCAGTACTGGTCTGGTTCCGGTTCTATGCTTTTTAGGACCAGACCAAACCGGTTCACTATATTATATATTTTAAATTAATTTTTTTAATATTATGTATAATACTTTTTATATTATATATAATTTTTATATATAACATTCATAATAATATAAATTATAATGATATATAAGATAATGTTGTTATAATTTATAACATAATATATATATTAATAACATTTTATAACCTAATAAATTCCCAACTTATTTCTTTTGATAAATACATAATATATTAGTAATACTAATATACATTAGTATATTAATTATATTTCACTTTAATTAATTAGTATACATTAGTATACTAATATATATTAGTATATTAATTACATTTTATGCCATAATATTAATACTATAAATTAAAAACCGGATCAGAATCGGTAAAACTGGAGGTATCGGTTTAGGAGGATAACCGGTACGTAATCGTTTTTCGAAAATGCAAAACCGGTGCATACTGGTTCAGTCCTAATTTTTTTTTAAAATTGGACCGGACCAATTACACCCCTAGTGAGGGAGTATTGAAGATATATAAGGAACCTTGTCCAGCAACTAGAAATTTTATATATGGAAACTCTACAACCAACAACCATCCATATATGCCCAATGGCTACAAAGGCCAAATATGGCAATTTCACATTAAGCCCCATATTCCCCTCCTATGATTGCATTCCAAAAATCCCTCTTTGTAACATTCAATACACTCTGTAAATAACCTACATATTGTGTATATATTGAAAGACTCTCAATGTACTCTCATAGTGTGTGAGACTTTTTTACAAACACCTTATGTGTAATCTTCTTTAACAACTAAAAGATAACGGTTTGAGACGTCACACCTGTTCCAAAACATATGACGGCTTGTGTGTGATATCTGGCATAAAAGCCGCCATGAAAACCCCTAAAAGGCTACAACTACTTTCTCAAGGTACTTTTCCATTGTAAGGGCTAAATTCAAGCCCCCAAAGCTGTGCCCCACGATTACAACCTTTTGGTCAGGAGGAAGTGCGGCCAAAAGCTCTAACAATGGTTCAATATACTCGTGAAAGCTGCCAACATCTTTGATTGTCTTCGTACTGATACATGAAGCCGCAAGATCAAGGGCTATGACTCGCTGCGCTGGCCGGCGAACTCGAGCCGTGGTTTGAGCTTGTACCAGCACGAAGCACCATGGCATGTGCCATGCACCAGAACAAAATACAGTGTCAATATTTTAACTGGATAAATTTACACCAACCCATGTCTACCATTTTCGTTAATTTCTTCGCGCTTTTATTTTACGTGTGTATGTATATTTGAAGGATAATGATATGTATACAATCCTATATCATTGGTTTACTACTCGTCGGACATGTTTTGTTTATTTTTTCTTTCCTTCTTTGTTGTTGCTGGACGCTTCTTTTAAAGGACGGTGCTACTCCCATAGAGAGAGTCCACTGAAACCACCACCGAATAGGTAAAAACAAATTTGTCTTTTTTTTTTTTTAATATTTTTTAAAATTCATTAAATATTTTAAAAAAATAAAAACTAAAAATTCAATTTAAAATAATTACTTAACAATTAAGTAAAAAAAATAAAATAAAAAATGCAATCGATGACCACCTTTATGTAGGAAAAGCATTTCCCTTTTTTAAATTATGAAAATATCTTTTTATCTTTTTAAAATTTAAAATTCTTCTGATTACAATTTTATTCCACATTAAGAGCACCAGTATCGGTCTTATCAAAAGGGAGGTTTCATCAAAATTTGATGATTTGGGGGTTAAAATGCTAGTATTGGATTTGGTATACTATCAAAGCTCAAGTTTTGAGCTACAATATTTTTACTTTCATCTCTATATTTGAAGACTCACTATTCATTCTCTATTTCTATTATTTTATTATAAAATATATTTCTTACATTTCCTATAATTCATGCAATGACCCTCTGGTTAGTATCAATAATTTAAGTATCAAATTAAATTATTAATATATATATATATATAGTTAGTGTAATTGTAAAATATGAAAAAAAAAATTAAAAAATTATTATTAAAAAATAATATTATATTATTAGTTTGGTGAATCTAATGGCTAATCCAACATGGGGTTATGGATAAGGAGGTTTTAAATTTATATTAAACATGTACTTTTCATTAAATTTTGAAGATGAATTTGATAAAACCAATGCTAATGCTCCAAGTCTTTTAAAGCTAAAACGGCAAGGTCTTCCAAAAGAGTAGGTAGATGGATAAGTGGAGATGGAGAACAGCGAGATCAAGCACTTTGTACTTGTACATGGAGCCTGCCATGGAGCATGGTGTTGGTATAAGGTGGCAAGTTTGTTGAAATTCTCAGGTCATAAGGTCACAGTCCTGGACCTAGCTGCTTCTGGGATCCACCCAAAGCAGGTGCATGAAGTAAAGTCATTTTCGGAATACGTCGAGCCTTTGATGGAATTCATGGCGTCTCCGCCATTAATGGAGGAAAGGGTGGTACTTGTCGGCCACAGCTATGGAGGTCTCTGCATATCTGTTGCCATGGAAAAGTTCCCCGAGAGAGTCTCTGTTGCAGTGTACGCCGCTGCCTTTATGCCTAGTCCCGACTTGAGAGAGTCTCTGTTACAGGAGGTACTTCCATCTCTCTCTCTCTCTATAGTATAGTAGAAGCAAAAATGATCATGATCATTGATAATATTCACCTTTCGATCAACATCATTCCTGATATGGAAACCATTAGTATGGAAAGCAGCATGACAAATATGGATGCCAAGAGTGTAGCAAAGAGATTGTAGGCTGATTTATCTCCATCTCATTGACAGTCATAGGACTAATTATAGTGCAGATTTCACTCCTTGTAATTTGCTAAATCTTACCTTGTATAGCTTTTACAGTTGTTCATTACCATGTATTGCTATACCTTATACAGTTTCTGTATATTACCATGTATTGTTATACCTTATACAGTTTCTGTATGTTGCCTTTCTATATAAATACAATACTACTCCCACGATTAAAAGTGTGGTGAGATTTCTCTATCATCGACTTGTACTGATTTTCTTCTTGGTATCAGAGAATTCATATTGTGAGGAGGGCAATTTTTTTTTTCTTCCGCAAACATGTCTTCAATATCATTGAATGTTGGCAATTTTGTTACTCTCAGACTCAAGTCTGAAAATTATCCTCTTTG